>NW_028270144.1:131079521-131186800 GCF_037043375.1 Chiloscyllium plagiosum | reverse complement strand
CGTGCTGTCCTATCCGTGCTGTCTATTCGTGCTGTCTCGTGCTGTCTATCCGTGCTGTCTCTATCCGTGCTGTCTCTATCCGTGCTGTCTCTATCCGTGCTGTCTCTATCCGTGCTGTCTATCCGTGCTGTCTCTATCCGTGCTGTCTCTATCCGTGCTGTCTCTATCCGTGCTGTCTCTATCCGTGCTGTCTCTATCCGTGCTGTCTCTGCTATCCGTTCGCTGTCTATCCGTGCTGTCTCTATCCGTGCTGTCTCTATTCCGTGCTGTCTATCCGTGCTGTCTATCGTGCTGTCTATCCGTGCTGTCTCTATCCGTGCTGTCTATCCGTGCTGTCTCTATCCGTGCTGTCTATCCGTGCTGTCTCTATCCGTGCTGTCTATCCGTGCTGTCTATCCGTGCTGTCTCTATCCGTGCTGTCTCTATCCGTGCTGTCTATCCGTGCTGTCTATCCGTGCTGTCTATCCGTGCTGTCTCTATCCGTGCTGTCTATCCGTGCTGTCTCTATCCGTGCTGTCTATCCGTGCTGTCTATCCGTGCTGTCTATCCGTGCTGTCTCTATCCGTGCTGTCTCTATTCGTGCTGTCTCTATCCGTGCTGTCTCTATCCGTGCTGTCTCTATCCGTGCTGTCTCTATCGTGCTGTCTATCCGTGCTGTCTATCCGTGCTGTCTATCCGTGCTGTCTATCCGTGCTGTCTCTATCCGTGCTGTCTATCCGTGCTGTCTATCGTGCTGTCTCTATCCGTGCTGTCTATCCGTGCTGTCTCTATCCGTGCTGTCTCTATCCGTGCTGTCTATCCGTGCTGTCTATCCGTGCTGTCTCTATCCGTGCTGTCTATCCGTGCTGTCTCTATCCGTGCTGTCTCTATCCGTGCTGTCTCTATCCGTGCTGTCTCTATCCGTGCTGTCTCTATCCGTGCTGTCTCTATCCGTGCTGTCTCTATCCGTGCTGTCTCTATCCGTGCTGTCTCTATCCGTGCTGTCTATCCGTGCTGTCTCTATCCGTGCTGTCTCTATCCGTGCTGTCTCTATCCGTGCTGTCTCTATCCGTGCTGTCTATTCGTGCTGTCTATCCATGCTGTCTATCCGTGCTGTCTCTATCCGTGCTGTCTCTATCCGTGCTGTCTATCCGTGCTGTCTCTATCTGTGCTGTCTCTATCCGTGCTGTCTATCCATGCTGTCTCTATCCATGCTGTCTATCCATGCTGTCTCTATCCATGCTGACTCTATCCATGCTGTCTCTATCCGTGCTGTCTCTATCCGTGCTGTCTATCCATGCTGTCTCTATCCGTGCTGTCCTCTATCCGTGCTGTCTATCCGTGCTGTCTATCCGTGCTGTCTCTATCCGTGCTGTCTCTATCCGTGCTGTCTCTATCCATGCTGTCTATCCATGCTGTCTATCCATGCTGTCTCTATCCATGCTGTCTCTATCCATGCTGTCTCTATCCGTGCTGTCTCTATCCGTGCTGTCTATCCGTGCTGTCTATCCGTGCTGTCTCTATCCATGCTGTCTATCCGTGCTGTCTATCCGTGCTGTCTCTATCCATGCTGTCTATCCGTGCTGTCTCTATCCGTGCTGTCTCTATCCATGCTGTCTATCCATGCTGTCTATCCATGCTGTCTCTATCCGTGCTGTCTATCCATGCTGTCTATCCATGCTGTCTCTATCCGTGCTGTCTATCCGTGCTGTCTATCCGTGCTGTCTCTATCCATGCTGTCTATCCATGCTGTCTATCCGTGCTGTCTATCCGTGCTGTCTCTATCCATGCTGTCTATCCGTGCTGTCTCTATCCGTGCTGTCTCTATCCATGCTGTCTATCCGTGCTGTCTCTATCCGTGCTGTCTATCCATGCTGTCTCTATCCGTGCTGTCTATCCGTGCTGTCTCTATCCGTGCTGTCTCTATCCATGCTGTCTATCCGTGCTGTCTATCCGTGCTGTCTCTATCCGTGCTGTCTATCCATGCTGTCTCTATCCGTGCTGTCTATCCGTGCTGTCTATCCATGCTGTCTATCCGTGCTGTCTATCCGTGCTGTCTATCCGTGCTGTCTCAATCCATGCTGTCTCTATCCGTGCTGTCTATCCGTGCTGTCTCTATCCATGCTGTCTATCCGTGCTGTCTATCCGTGCTGTCTCTATCCGTGCTGTCTCTATCCGTGCTGTCTATCCATGCTGTCTCTATCCATGCTGTCTCTATCCGTGCTGTCTCTATCCATGCTGTCTCTATCCGTGCTGTCTATCCATGCTGTCTCTATCCATGCTGTCTCTATCCGTGCTGTCTATCCGTGCTGTCTCTATCCGTGCTGTCTCTATCCGTGCTGTCTATCCATGCTGTCTCTATCCATGCTGTCTCTATCCGTGCTGTCTCTATCCGTGCTGTCTCTATCCATGCTGTCTATCCGTGCTGTCTATCCGTGCTGTCTCTATCCGTGCTGTCTCTATCCGTGCTGTCTATCCATGCTGTCTCTATCCATGCTGTCTCTATCCGTGCTGTCTCTATCCGTGCTGTCTCTATCCGTGCTGTCTATCCGTGCTGTCTATCCATGCTGTCTCTATCCGTGCTGTCTCTATCCGTGCTGTCTATCCGTGCTGTCTCTATCCGTGCTGTCTCTATCCATGCTGTCTCTATCCATGCTGTCTCTATCCGTGCTGTCTCTATCCATGCTGTCTCTATCCGTGCTGTCTCTATCCGTGCTGTCTCTATCCGTGCTGTCTCTATCCGTGCTGTCTATCCGTGCTGTCTATCCGTGCTGTCTCTATCCATGCTGTCTCTATCCGTGCTGTCTCTATCCATGCTGTCTCTATCCATGCTGTCTCTATCCGTGCTGTCTCTATCCGTGCTGTCTATCCGTGCTGTCTCTATCCGTGCTGTCTCTATCCGTGCTGTCTATCCGTGCTGTCTCTATCCGTGCTGTCTCTATCCGTGCTGTCTATCCGTGCTGTCTCTATCCGTGCTGTCTATCCGTGCTGTCTCTATCCGTGCTGTCTATCCGTGCTGTCTCTATCCATGCTGTCTCTATCCGTGCTGTCTCTATCCATGCTGTCTCTATCCGTGCTGTCTCTATCCGTGCTGTCTATCCATGCTGTCTATCCGTGCTGTCTATCCGTGCTGTCTATCCGTGCTGTCTCTATCCGTGCTGTCTCTATCCGTGCTGTCTCTATCCGTGCTGTCTCTATCCATGCTGTCTCTATCCGTGCTGTCTATCCGTGCTGTCTCTATCCGTGCTGTCTCTATCCGTGCTGTCTCTATCCGTGCTGTCTATCCGTGCTGTCTCTATCCGTGCTGTCTATCCGTGCTGTCTATCCGTGCTGTCTCTATCCGTGCTGTCTCTATCCGTGCTGTCTCTATCCGTGCTGTCTATCCGTGCTGTCTCTATCCGTGCTGTCTATCCGTGCTGTCTATCCGTGCTGTCTATCCATGCTGTCTATCCGTGCTGTCTATCCATGCTGTCTCTATCCATGCTGTCTATCCGTGCTGTCTATCCGTGCTGTCTATCCGTGCTGTCTATCCGTGCTGTCTATCCGTGCTGTCTATCCGTGCTGTCTCTATCCGTGCTGTCTCTATCCATGCTGTCTATCCGTGCTGTCTATCCGTGCTGTCTCTATCCGTGCTGTCTCTATCCGTGCTGTCTATCCGTGCTGTCTATCCGTGCTGTCTCTATCCGTGCTGTCTATCCGTGCTGTCTATCCGTGCTGTCTCTATCCGTGCTGTCTCTATCCGTGCTGTCTCTATCCGTGCTGTCTATCCGTGCTGTCTATCCGTGCTGTCTCTATCCGTGCTGTCTATCCGTGCTGTCTATCCGTGCTGTCTATCCGTGCTGTCTCTATCCGTGCTGTCTATCCGTGCTGTCTATCCGTGCTGTCTCTATCCGTGCTGTCTCTATCCGTGCTGTCTCTATCCGTGCTGTCTATCCGTGCTGTCTATCCGTGCTGTCTCTATCCGTGCTGTCTCTATCCGTGCTGTCTATCCGTGCTGTCTATCCGTGCTGTCTCTATCCGTGCTGTCTATCCGTGCTGTCTATCCGTGCTGTCTCTATCCGTGCTGTCTCTATCCGTGCTGTCTATCCGTGCTGTCTATCCGTGCTGTCTATCCGTGCTGTCTCTATCCGTGCTGTCTCTATCCGTGCTGTCTATCCGTGCTGTCTATCCGTGCTGTCTATCCGTGCTGTCTCTATCCGTGCTGTCTCTATCCGTGCTGTCTCTATCCGTGCTGTCTCTATCCGTGCTGTCTATCCGTGCTGTCTATCCGTGCTGTCTATCCATGCTGTCTATCCATGCTGTCTATCCGTGCTGTCTCTATCCGTGCTGTCTCTATCCGTGCTGTCTATCCGTGCTGTCTCTATCCGTGCTGTCTCTATCCGTGCTGTCTCTATCCGTGCTGTCTCTATCCGTGCTGTCTATCCGTGCTGTCTATCCGTGCTGTCTATCCGTGCTGTCTATCCGTGCTGTCTCTATCCGTGCTGTCTATCCGTGCTGTCTATCCGTGCTGTCTCTATCCGTGCTGTCTATCCGTGCTGTCTATCCATGCTGTCTCTATCCGTGCTGTCTATCCATGCTGTCTATCCGTGCTGTCTATCCATGCTGTCTATCCGTGCTGTCTCTATCCGTGCTGTCTATCCGTGCTGTCTCTATCCGTGCTGTCTATCCATGCTGTCTCTATCCGTGCTGTCTATCCGTGCTGTCTATCCATGCTGTCTATCCGTGCTGTCTATCCGTGCTGTCTATCCGTGCTGTCTCTATCCGTGCTGTCTCTATCCGTGCTGTCTATCCGTGCTGTCTCTATCCGTGCTGTCTCTATCCGTGCTGTCTCTATCCGTGCTGTCTATCCGTGCTGTCTATCCGTGCTGTCTATCCGTGCTGTCTCTATCCGTGCTGTCTCTATCCGTGCTGTCTCTATCCGTGCTGTCTATCCGTGCTGTCTATCCGTGCTGTCTCTATCCGTGCTGTCTCTATCCGTGCTGTCTCTATCCGTGCTGTCTATCCGTGCTGTCTCTATCCGTGCTGTCTATCCGTGCTGTCTATCCGTGCTGTCTCTATCCGTGCTGTCTCTATCCGTGCTGTCTCTATCCGTGCTGTCTATCCATGCTGTCTCTATCCGTGCTGTCTATCCGTGCTGTCTATCCGTGCTGTCTCTATCCGTGCTGTCTCTATCCATGCTGTCTCTATCCGTGCTGTCTATCCGTGCTGTCTCTATCCGTGCTGTCTATCCATGCTGTCTATCCGTGCTGTCTCTATCCGTGCTGTCTATCCATGCTGTCTATCCATGCTGTCTCTATCCGTGCTGTCTATCGATGCTGTCTATCCTTGCTGTCTATCCATGCTGTCTCTATCCGTGCTGTCTATCCGTGCTGTCTATCCGTGCTGTCTATCCGTGCTGTCTATCCGTGCTGTCTATCCGTGCTGTCTCTATCCGTGCTGTCTATCCGTGCTATCTATCGATGCTGTCTATCCATGCTGTCTATCCATGCTGTCTATCCGTGCTGTCTATCCATGCTGTGTATCCGTGCTGTCTCTATCCATGCTGTCTATCCGTGCTGTCTATCCATGCTGTGTATCCGTGCTGTCTCTATCCATGCTGTCTATCCGTGCTGTCTATCCATGCTGTCTATCCGTGCTGTCTATCCGTGCTGTCTCTATCCGTGCTGTCTATCCGTGCTGTCTATCCGTGCTATCTATCGATGCTGTCTATCCATGCTGTCTATCCGTGCTGACTATCCGTGCTGTCTCTATCCATGCTGTCTATCCGTGCTGTCTATCCATTCTGTCTATCCGTGCTCTCTATCCGTGCTGTCTATCGATGCTGTCTATCCATGCTGTCTATCCATGCTGTCTATCCATTCTGTCTATCCGTGCTGTCTATCCGTGCTGTCTATCGATGCTGTCTATCGATGCTGTCTATCCATGCTGTCTATCCATGCTGTCTATCCGTGCTGTCTATCCATGCTGTCTATCCATGCTGTCTATCCATGCTGTCTATCCGTGCTGTCTATCCGTGCTGTCTATCCGTGCTGTCTATCGATGCTGTCTATCGATGCTGTCTATCCATGCTGTCTATCCATGCTGTCTATCCGTGCTGTCTATCCGTGCTGTCTATCCATGCTGTCTATCCATGCTGTCTATCCATGCTGTCTATCCATGCTGTCTATCCGTGCTGTCTATCCGTGCTATCTATCCATGCTGTCTATCCATGCTGTCTCTATCGATGCTGTCTATCCGTGCTGTCTATCCGTGCTGTCTATCCGTGCTGTCTATCGATGCTGTCTATCGATGCTGTCTATCGATGCTGTCAATCCATGCTGTCTATCCGTGCTGTCTCTATCCGTGCTGTCTATCCGTGCTGTCTATCCGTGCTGTCTATCCGTGCTGTCTATCCGTGCTGTCTATCCGTGCTGTCTATCCGTGCTGTCTATCCGTGCTGTCTATCCATTCTGTCTATCCGTGCTGTCTATCCGTGCTGTCTATCAGTGCTGTCTATCCGTGCTGTCTATCCATTCTGTCTATCCGTGCTGTCTATCCATGCTGTCTATCCGTGCTGTCTCTATCCATTCTGTCTATCCATGCTGTCTATCCATGCTGTCTCTATCCGTGCTGTCTATCCATGCTGTCTCTATCCGTGCTGTCTATCCGTGCTGTCTATCCGTGCTGTCTCTATCCGTGCTGTCTATCCGTGCTGTCTATCCGTGCTGTCTATCCATGCTGTCTATCCATGCTGTCTATCCGTGCTGTCTATCCATGCTGTCTATCCGTGCTGTCTATCCATGCTGTCTATCCGTGCTGTCTATCCGTGCTGTCTATCCGTGCTGTCTATCCGTGCTGTCTATCCGTGCTGTCTATCCGTGCTGTCTATCCATGCTGTCTATCCGTGCTGTCTATCCGTGCTGTCTATCCGTGCTGTCTATCCGTGCTGTCTATCCGTGCTGTCTATCCGTGCTGTCTATCCGTGCTGTCTATCCGTGCTGTCTATCCGTGCTGTCTATCCGTGCTGTCTATCCGTGCTGTCTATCCATGCTGTCTATCCATGCTGTCTATCCGTGCTGTCTATCCGTGCTGTCTATCCATGCTGTCTATCCATGCTGTCTATCCGTGCTGTCTATCCGTGCTGTGTCTATCGATGCTGTCTATCCGTGCTGTCTATCCGTGCTGTCTATCCGTGCTGTCTATCCGTGCTGTCTATCCGTGCTGTCTATCCATGCTGTCTATCCATGCTGTCTATCCGTGCTGTCTATCCGTGCTGTCTATCCGTGCTGTCTATCCATGCTGTCTATCCATGCTGTCTATCCGTGCTGTCTATCCGTGCTGTCTCTATCGATGCTGTCTATCCGTGCTGTCTATCCGTGCTGTCTATCCGTGCTGTATTTCCATGCTGTCTATCCGTGCTGTCTCTATCCGTGCTGTCTATCCGTGCTATCTATCGATGCTGTCTATCGATGCTGTCGATCCATGCTGTCTATCCGTGCTGTCTATCCGTGCTGTCTATCCGTGCTGTCTATCCATGCTGTCTATCCATGCTGTCTATCCATGCTATCTATCGATGCTGTCTATCGATGCTGTCGATCCATGCTGTCTATCCGTGCTGTCTATCCGTGCTGTCTATCCGTGCTGTCTATCCATGCTGTCTATCCATGCTGTCTATCCGTGCTGTCTATCCGTGCTGTCTCTATCGATGCTGTCTATCCGTGCTGTCTATCCGTGCTGTCTATCCGTGCTGTCTATCCATGCTGTCTATCCGTGCTGTCTATCCGTGCTGTCTATCCGTGCTGTCTATCCGTGCTGTCTATCCATGCTGTCTATCCATGCTGTCTATCCGTGCTGTCTATCCGTGCTGTCTATCCGTGCTGTCTATCCATGCTGTCTATCCGTGCTGTCTATCCGTGCTGTCTCTATCGATGCTGTCTATCCGTGCTGTCTATCCGTGCTGTCTATCCGTGCTGTCTATCCATGCTGTCTATCCGTGCTGTCTCTATCCGTGCTGTCTATCCGTGCTGTCTATCCGTGCTGTCGATCCATGCTGTCGATCCATGCTGTCTATCCGTGCTGTCTATCCGTGCTGTCTATCCGTGCTGTCTATCCATGCTGTCTATCCATGCTGTCTATCCGTGCTGTCTATCCGTGCTGTCTATCCGTGCTGTCTATCCATGCTGTCTATCCATGCTGTCTATCCGTGCTGTCTATCCGTGCTGTCTCTATCGATGCTGTCTATCCGTGCTGTCTATCCGTGCTGTCTATCCGTGCTGTCTATCCATGCTGTCTATCCGTGCTGTCTCTATCCGTGCTGTCTATCCGTGCTGTCTATCCATGCTGTCTATCGATGCTGTCTATCGATGCTGTCGATCCATGCTGTCTATCCGTGCTGTCTATCCATGCTGTCTATCCGTGCTGTCTATCCATGCTGTCTATCCGTGCTGTCTCTATCCGTGCTGTCTATCCGTGCTGTCTATCCATGCTGTCTATCCATGCTGTCGATCCGTGCTGTCTATCCGTGCTGTCTATCCATGCTGTCTATCCATGCTGTCTATCCGTGCTGTCTATCCGTGCTGTCTATCCGTGCTGTCTCTATCCGTGCTGTCTATCTGTGCTGTCTATCCGTGCTGTCTATCCGTGCTGTCTATCCGTGCTGTCTCTATCCGTGCTGTCTATCTGTGCTGTCTATCCGTGCTGTCTATCCGTGCTGTCTATCCGTGCTGTCTCTATCCGTGCTGTCTCTATCCGTGCTGTCTATCTGTGCTGTCTATCCATGCTGTCTATCCGTGCTGTCTCTATCCGTGCTGTCGATCCATGCTGTCTATCCGTGCTGTCTATCCGTGCTGTCTATCCGTGCTGTCTATCCGTGCTGTCTATCCGTGCTGTCTCTATCCGTGCTGTCTATCCGTGCTGTCTATCCGTGCTGTCTCTATCCGTGCTGTCTATCTGTGCTGTCTATCCATGCTGTCTATCCATGCTGTCTATCCATGCTGTCTATCCGTGCTGTCTATCCGTGCTGTCTATCCGTGCTGTCTATCCGTGCTGTCTATCCGTGCTGTCTATCCATTCTGTCTATCCGTGCTGTCTATCCGTGCTGTCTATCCATGCTGTCTCTATCCGTGCTGTCTATCCATGCTGTCTATCCATGCTGTCTCTATCCATGCTGTCTATCCATGCTGTCTATCCGTGCTGTCTATCCATGCTGTCTATCCATGCTGTCTCTATCCGTGCTGTCTATCCGTGCTGTCTCTATCCATGCTGTCTATCCATGCTGTCTATCCATGCTGTCTCTATCCATGCTGTCTATCCATGCTGTCTATCCATGCTGTCTATCCATGCTGTCTCTATCCGTGCTGTCTATCCGTGCTGTCTATCCATGCTGTCTCTATCCATGCTGTCTATCCATGCTGTCTATCCATGCTGTCTCTATCCGTGCTGTCTATCCGTGCTGTCTATCCATGCTGTCTCTGTCCATGCTGTCTATCCGTGCTGTCTATCCGTGCTGTCTATCCCTGCTGTCTATCCATGCTGTCTATCCATGCTGTCGATCCGTGCTGTCTCTATCCGTGCTGTCTATCCGTGCTGTCTATCCATGCTGTCTATCCATGCTGTCTCTATCCATGCTGTCTATCCGTGCTGTCTATCCGTGCTGTCTATCCGTGCTGTCTATCCATGCTGTCTATCCGTGCTGTCTATCCGTGCTGTCTATCCGTGCTGTCTATCCGTGCTGTCTATCCATGCTGTCTATCCGTGCTGTCTATCGATGCTGTCTATCCATGCTGTCTCTATCCATGCTGTCTATCCGTGCTGTCTATCCGTGCTGTCTATCCGTGCTGTCTATCCATGCTGTCTATCCGTGCTGTCTATCCGTGCTGTCTATCCATGCTGTCTATCCGTGCTGTCTATCCGTGCTGTCTATCCGTGCTGTCTATCCATGCTGTCTCTATCCATGCTGTCTATCGATGCTGTCTATCCGTGCTGTCTATCCATGCTGTCTATCCATGCTGTCTATCCATGCTGTCTATCCGTGCTGTCTATCCGTGCTGTCTATCCGTGCTGTCTATCCATGCTGTCTATCCGTGCTGTCTATCTGTGCTGTCTATCCATGCTGTCTATCCGTGCTGTCTCTATCCGTGCTGTCGATCCATGCTGTCTATCCGTGCTGTCTATCCGTGCTGTCTATCCGTGCTGTCTATCCGTGCTGTCTATCCGTGCTGTCTCTATCCGTGCTGTCTATCCGTGCTGTCCATCCATGCTGTCTATCCATGCTGTCTATCCGTGCTGTCTATCCGTGCTGTCTATCCGTGCTGTCTCTATCCGTGCTGTCTATCCGTGCTGTCCATCCATGCTGTCTATCCATGCTGTCTATCCATGCTGTCTATCCGTGCTGTCTATCCGTGCTGTCTATCCGTGCTGTCTATCCATGCTGTCTATCCGTGCTGTCTCTATCCGTGCTATCTATCGATGCTGTCCATCCATGCTGTCTATCCATGCTGTCTATCCATGCTGTCTATCCATGCTGTCTCTATCCATGCTGTCTATCCATGCTGTCTCTATCCGTGCTGTCTATCCATGCTGTCTCTATCCATGCTGTCTATCCATGCTGTCTATCCGTGCTGTCTATCCATGCTGTCTATCCATGCTGTCTATCCGTGCTGTCTATCCATGCTGTCTCTATCCATGCTGTCTATCCGTGCTGTCTATCCATGCTGTCTCTATCCATGCTGTCTATCCATGCTGTCTATCCATGCTGTCTCTATCCGTGCTGTCTATCCGTGCTGTCTATCCATGCTGTCTCTATCCATGCTGTCTATCCGTGCTGTCTATCCGTGCTGTCTATCCATGCTGTCTATCCATGCTGTCTATCCATGCTGTCGATCCGTGCTGTCTCTATCCGTGCTGTCTATCCGTGCTGTCTATCCATGCTGTCTCTATCCATGCTGTCTATCCGTGCTGTCTATCCGTGCTGTCTATCCGTGCTGTCTATCCATGCTGTCTATCCGTGCTGTCTATCCGTGCTGTCTATCCGTGCTGTCTATCCGTGCTGTCTATCCATGCTGTCTATCCGTGCTGTCTATCCGTGCTGTCTATCCGTGCTGTCTATCGATGCTGTCTATCCGTGCTGTCTATCCATGCTGTCTATCCATGCTGTCTATCCATGCTGTCTATCCATGCTGTCTCTATCCATGCTGTCTATCGATGCTGTCTATCCGTGCTGTCTATCCATGCTGTCTATCCATGCTGTCTATCCATGCTGTCTATCCGTGCTGTCTATCCGTGCTGTCTATCCGTGCTGTCTATCCATGCTGTCTATCCGTGCTGTCTATCCGTGCTGTCTATCCGTGCTGTCTATCCATGCTGTCTATCCATGCTGTCTATCCATGCTGTCTCTATCCATGCTGTCTCTATCGATGCTGTCTATCCGTGCTGTCTATCCATGCTGTCTATCCATGCTGTCTATCCATGCTGTCTATCCATGCTGTCTCTATCCATGCTGTCTATCCGTGCTGTCTATCCGTGCTGTCTATCCATGCTGTCTATCCATGCTGTCTATCCGTGCTGTCTATCCGTGCTGTCTATCCGTGCTGTCTATCCATGCTGTCTATCCGTGCTGTCTCTATCCGTGCTATCTATCGATGCTGGCTATCCGTGCTGTCTATCCGTGCTGTCTAACCGTGCTGTCTATCCGTGCTGTCTATCCGTGCTGTCTATCCGTGCTGTCTATCCGTGCTGTCTATCCGTGCTGTCTGTCCATGCTGTCTATCGATGCTATCTATCCGTGCTGTCTAACCGTGCTGTCTATCCGTGCTGTCTATCCGTGCTGTCTATCCGTGCTGTCTATCCGTGCTGTCTATCCATGCTGTCTATCGATGCTATCTATCCATGCTGTCTATCCGTGCTGTCTAACCGTGCTGTCTCTATCCGTGCTATCTATCGATGCTGTCTATCCGTGCTGTCTATCCGTGCTGTCTAACCGTGCTGTCTATCCGTGCTGTCTATCCGTGCTGTCTATCCATGCTGTCTATCCGTGCTGTCTATCCATGCTGTCTATCCGTGCTGTCTAACCGTGCTGTCTATCCATGCTGTCTATCCGTGCTGTCTATCCGTGCTGTCTGTCCATGCTGTCTATCGATGCTATCTATCCGTGCTGTCTAACCGTGCTGTCTATCCGTGCTGTCTATCCGTGCTGTCTATCCGTGCTGTCTATCCGTGCTGTCTGTCCATGCTGTCTATCGATGCTATCTATCCGTGCTGTCTAACCGTGCTGTCTATCCGTGCTGTCTATCCGTGCTGTCTATCCGTGCTGTCCATCCGTGCTGTCTCTATCCGTGCTATCTATCGATGCTGTCTATCGATGCTGTCTATCCGTGCTGTCTATCCGTGCTGTCTATCCGTGCTGTCTATCCATGCTGTCTATCCATGCTGTCTATCCATGCTGTCTATCCGTGCTGTCTCTATCCGTGCTGTCTCTATCCGTGCTGTCTATCCGTGCTGTCTATCCATGCTGTCTATCCGTGCTGTCTCTATCCGTGCTGTCTATCGATGCTGTCTATCCATGCTGTCTATCGATGCTGTCTATCCATGCTGTCTATCCATGCTGTCTATCGATGCTGTCTATCCATGCTGTCTATCCGTGCTGTCTATCCGTGCTGTCTATCCGTGCTGTCTATCCATGCTGTCTATCCGTGCTGTCTATCCGTGCAGTCTCTATCCGTGCTGTCTATCCGTGCTGTCTATCCGTGCTGTGTATCCGTGCTGTCTCTATCCATGCTGTCTATCCGTGCTGTCTATCGATGCTGTCTATCCGTGCTGTCTATCGATGCTGTCTATCCGTGCTGTCTATCCATGCTGTCTATCCGTGCTGTCTATCCGTGCTGTCTATCCGTGCTGTCTATCGATGCTGTCTATCCGTGCTGTCTATCCGTGCTGTCTATCCGTGCTGTCTATCCGTGCAGTGTATCCGTGCTGTCTCTATCCATGCTGTCTATCCGTGCTGTCTATCCGTGCTGTCTATCGATGCTGTCTATCCATTCTGTCTATCCGTGCTGTCTATCCATGCTGTCTATCCATGCTGTCTATCCATGCTGTCTCTATCCATGCTGTCTAACCATGCTGTCTATCCATTCTGTCTATCCGTGCTGTCTATCGATGCTGTCTATCCATGCTGTCTATCCGTGCTGTCAATCCGTGCTGTCTATCGATGCTGTCTATCGATGCTGTCTATCCGTGCTGTCTATCCATGCTGTCTATCCGTGCTGTCTATCCATGCTGTCTATCCATGCTGTCTATCCGTGCTGTCTATCCGTGCTGTCTATCCGTGCTGTCTATCGATGCTGTCTATCGATGCTGTCTATCGATGCTGTCTATCCGTGCTGTCTATCCGTGCTGTCTATCCATGCTGTCTATCCATGCTGTCTATCCGTGCTGTCTATCCATGCTGTCTATCCGTGCTGTCAATCCGTGCTGTCTATCCGTGCTGTCTCTATCCGTGCTGTCTATCGATGCTGTCTATCGATGCTGTCTATCCGTGCTGTCTATCCGTGCTGTCTATCGATGCTGTCTATCGATGCTGTCTATCGATGCTGTCTATCGATGCTGTCTATCGATGCTGTCTATCCGTGCTGTCTATCCATGCTGTCTATCCATGCTGTCTATCCGTGCTGTCAATCCGTGCTGTCTATCCGTGCTGTCTCTATCCGTGCTGTCTATCGATGCTGTCTATCGATGCTGTCTATCCGTGCTGTCTATCCGTGCTGTCTATCGATGCTGTCTATCGATGCTGTCTATCCGTGCTGTCTATCCGTGCTGTCTATCCGTGCTGTCTATCGATGCTGTCTATCCGTGCTGTCTATCCGTGCTGTCTATCCGTGCTGTCTATCCGTGCTGTCTATCGATGCTGTCTCTATCCGTGCTGTCTATCGATGCTGTCTCTATCCGTGCTGTCTATCGATGCTGTCTATCCGTGCTGTCTATCCGTGCTGTCTATCCGTGCTGTCTATCGATGCTGTCTATCCGTGCTGTCTATCCGTGCTGTCTATCGATGCTGTCTATCCGTGCTGTCTATCCGTGCTGTCTATCCGTGCTGTCTATCCGTGCTGTCTCTATCCGTGCTGTCTATCGATGCTGTCTATCCGTGCTGTCAATCCGTGCTGTCTATCGATGCTGTCTATCGATGCTGTCTATCCGTGCTGTCTCTATCCATGCTGTCTATCCGTGCTGTCTATCCGTGCTGTCTATCCGTGCTGTCTCTATCCGTGCTGTCTATCCGTGCTGTCTATCCGTGCTGTCTCTATCCGTGCTGTCTATCCGTGCTGTCTATCCGTGCTGTCTATCCGTGCTGTCTATCCGTGCTGTCTATCGATGCTGTCTATCCGTGCTGTCTATCCGTGCTGTCTATCCATGCTGTCTATCGATGCTGTCTATCCGTGCTGTCTATCCGTGCTGTCTATCCGTGCTGTCTATCCATGCTGTCTATCGATGCTGTCTATCCGTGCTGTCTATCCGTGCTGTCTATCCGTGCTGTCTATCGATGCTGTCTATCCGTGCTGTCTATCCGTGCTGTCTATCCGTGCTGTCTCTATCCATGCTGTCTATCCGTGCTGTCTATCCGTGCTGTCTATCCGTGCTGTCTCTATCCGTGCTGTCTATCCGTGCTGTCTATCCGTGCTGTCTCTATCCGTGCTGTCTATCCGTGCTGTCTATCCGTGCTGTCTATCCATGCTGTCTCTATCCGTGCTGTCTCTATCCGTGCTGTCTCTATCCATGCTGTCTATCGATGCTGTCTATCGATGCTGTCTATCCGTGCTGTCTATCCATGCTGTCTATCCGTGCTGTCTATCCGTGCTGTCTATCCGTGCTGTCTATCCATGCTGTCTATCCATGCTGTCTCTATCCGTGCTGTCTCTATCCGTGCTGTCTCTATCCGTGCTGTCTATCCGTGCTGTCTCTATCCGTGCTGTCTATCGATGCTGTCTATCCGTGCTGTCTATCCATGCTGTCTATCCGTGCTGTCTATCGATGCTGTCTATCCGTGCTGTCTATCCATGCTGTCTCTATCCGTGCTGTCTATCCATGCTGTCTCTATCCGTGCTGTCTATCCGTGCTGTCTCTATCCGTGCTGTCTATCGATGCTGTCTATCCGTGCTGTCTATCCGTGCTGTCTCTATCCATGCTGTCTCTATCCATGCTGTCTATCCATGCTGTCTATCCGTGCTGTCTATCCATGCTGTCTATCCGTGCTGTCTATCCGTGCTGTCTATCCATGCTGTCTATCCGTGCTGTCTATCCGTGCTGTCTATCCGTGCTGTCTATCCATGCTGTCTATCCATGCTGTCTATCCATGCTGTCTATCCGTGCTGTCTATCCGTGCTGTCTATCCATGCTGTCTATCCATGCTGTCTATCCATGCTGTCTATCCATGCTGTCTCTATCCATGCTGTCTATCCGTGCTGTCTATCCATGCTGTCTATCCATGCTGTCTATCCATGCTGTCTCTATCCATGCTGTCTATCCATGCTGTCTATCCATGCTGTCTATCCATGCTGTCTATCCATGCTGTCTCTATCCATGCTGTCTATCCATGCTGTCTATCCATGCTGTCTATCCATGCTGTCTCTATCCATGCTGTCTATCCGTGCTGTCTATCCGTGCTGTCTATCCGTGCTGTCTCTATCCATGCTGTCTATCCGTGCTGTCTCTATCCATGCTGTCTATCCATGCTGTCTATCCATGCTGTCTATCCGTGCTGTCTATCCATGCTGTCTATCCATGCTGTCTATCCATGCTGTCTATCCGTGCTGTCTATCCATGCTGTCTATCCATGCTGTCTATCCATGCTGTCTATCCGTGCTGTCTATCCGTGCTGTCTATCCGTGCTGTCTATCCGTGCTGTCTATCCGTGCTGTCTATCCATGCTGTCTATCCATGCTGTCTATCCATGCTGTCTATCCGTGCTGTCTATCCGTGCTGTCTATCCGTGCTGTCTATCCGTGCTGTCTATCCATGCTGTCTATCCATGCTGTCTATCCATGCTGTCTATCCGTGCTGTCTATCCATGCTGTCTATCCATGCTGTCTATCCGTGCTGTCTCTATCCATGCTGTCTATCCATGCTGTCTATCCGTGCTGTCTATCCATGCTGTCTATCCATGCTGTCTATCCGTGCTGTCTATCCGTGCTGTCTATCCATGCTGTCTATCCATGCTGTCTATCCATGCTGTCTATCCGTGCTGTCTATCCATGCTGTCTATCCATGCTGTCTATCCGTGCTGTCTATCCATGCTGTCTATCCATGCTGTCTATCCGTGCTGTCTCTATCCGTGCTGTCTATCCGTGCTGTCTCTATCCGTGCTGTCTATCCGTGCTGTCTATCCATGCTGTCTATCCATGCTGTCTATCCATGCTGTCTATCCGTGCTGTCTATCCATGCTGTCTATCCATGCTGTCTATCCGTGCTGTCTATCCATGCTGTCTATCCATGCTGTCTATCCGTGCTGTCTATCCATGCTGTCTATCCATGCTGTCTATCCGTGCTGTCTATCCGTGCTGTCTATCCATGCTGTCTATCCATGCTGTCTATCCATGCTGTCTATCCATGCTGTCTATCCGTGCTGTCTATCCGTGCTGTCTATCCATGCTGTCTATCCATGCTGTCTATCCATGCTGTCTATCCGTGCTGTCTATCCGTGCTGTCTATCCGTGCTGTCTATCCGTGCTGTCTATCCATGCTGTCTATCCGTGCTGTCTCTATCCGTGCTGTCTATCCGTGCTGTCTCTATCCATGCTGTCTATCCATGCTGTCTATCCGTGCTGTCTATCCATGCTGTCTATCCGTGCTGTCTATCCGTGCTGTCTCTATCCATGCTATCTATCCGTGCTGTCTATCCGTGCTGTCTATCCATGCTGTCTATCCGTGCTGTCTATCCGTGCTGTCTATCCGTGCTGTCTCTATCCGTGCTGTCTCTATCCATGCTGTCTATCCATGCTGTCTATCCATGCTGTCTATCCATGCTGTCTATCCGTGCTGTCTCTATCCATGCTATCTATCCGTGCTGTCTATCCGTGCTGTCTATCCGTGCTGTCTATCCGTGCTGTCTATCCGTGCTGTCTATCCGTGCTGTCTATCCATGCTGTCTATCCATGCTGTCTATCCGTGCTGTCTATCCATGCTGTCTATCCATGCTGTCTATCCGTGCTGTCTATCCATGCTGTCTATCCATGCTGTCTATCCGTGCTGTCTCTATCCATGCTGTCTATCCATGCTGTCTATCCGTGCTGTCTATCCATGCTGTCTATCCATGCTGTCTATCCGTGCTGTCTATCCGTGCTGTCTATCCATGCTGTCTATCCATGCTGTCTATCCATGCTGTCTATCCGTGCTGTCTATCCATGCTGTCTATCCATGCTGTCTATCCGTGCTGTCTCTATCCGTGCTGTCTATCCGTGCTGTCTCTATCCATGCTGTCTCTATCCATGCTGTCTATCCATGCTGTCTATCCGTGCTGTCTATCCATGCTGTCTATCCATGCTGTCTATCCGTGCTGTCTCTATCCGTGCTGTCTATCCGTGCTGTCTCTATCCATGCTGTCTCTATCCATGCTGTCTATCCGTGCTGTCTATCCGTGCTGTCTATCCATGCTGTCTATCCGTGCTGTCTATCCGTGCTGTCTCTATCCATGCTATCTATCCGTGCTGTCTATCCGTGCTGTCTATCCATGCTGTCTATCCGTGCTGTCTATCCGTGCTGTCTATCCATGCTGTCTATCCGTGCTGTCTATCCGTGCTGTCTATCCGTGCTGTCTCTATCCGTGCTGTCTCTATCCATGCTGTCTATCCATGCTGTCTATCCATGCTGTCTATCCGTGCTGTCTATCCATGCTGTCTATCCGTGCTGTCTATCCGTGCTGTCTATCCGTGCTGTCTCTATCCGTGCTGTCTCTATCCGTGCTGTCTATCCGTGCTGTCTCTATCCATGCTATCTATCCGTGCTGTCTATCCGTGCTGTCTATCCATGCTGTCTATCCGTGCTGTCTATCCGTGCTGTCTATCCATGCTGTCTATCCGTGCTGTCTCTATCCGTGCTGTCTCTATCCATGCTGTCTATCCGTGCTGTCTCTATCCATGCTATCTATCCGTGCTGTCTATCCGTGCTGTCTATCCATGCTGTCTATCCGTGCTGTCTATCCGTGCTGTCTATCCATGCTGTCTATCCGTGCTGTCTATCCGTGCTGTCTATCCGTGCTGTCTCTATCCATGCTGTCTATCCATGCTGTCTATCCGTGCTGTCTATCCGTGCTGTCTCTATCCATGCTGTCTATCCATGCTGTCTATCCATGCTGTCTATCCATGCTGTCTATCCATGCTGTCTCTATCCGTGCTGTCTCTATCCGTGCTGTCTATCCATGCTGTCTATCCATGCTGTCTATCCGTGCTGTCTATCCGTGCTGTCTATCCGTGCTGTCTCTATCCATGCTGTCTATCCGTGCTGTCTCTATCCGTGCTGTCTCTATCCGTGCTGTCTCTATCCATGCTGTCTATCCGTGCTGTCTATCCGTGCTGTCTCTATCCGTGCTGTCTCTATCCGTGCTGTCTCTATCCGTGCTGTCTCTATCCGTGCTGTCTATCCATGCTGTCTATCCATGCTGTCTATCCATGCTGTCTATCCGTGCTGTCTATCCGTGCTGTCTATCCGTGCTGTCTATCCGTGCTGTCTCTATCCGTGCTGTCTCTATCCGTGCTGTCTATCCGTGCTGTCTATCCATGCTGTCTATCCATGCTGTCTATCCGTGCTGTCTATCCATGCTGTCTATCCATGCTGTCTATCCGTGCTGTCTCTATCCGTGCTGTCTATCCGTGCTGTCTATCCGTGCTGTCTATCCATGCTGTCTATCCATGCTGTCTATCCGTGCTGTCTATCCATGCTGTCTATCCATGCTGTCTATCCGTGCTGTCTCTATCCGTGCTGTCTATCCGTGCTGTCTATCCGTGCTGTCTCTATCCATGCTGTCTATCCGTGCTGTCTCTATCCGTGCTGTCTCTATCCGTGCTGTCTCTATCCATGCTGTCTATCCGTGCTGTCTATCCGTGCTGTCTCTATCCGTGCTGTCTCTATCCGTGCTGTCTCTATCCGTGCTGTCTCTATCCGTGCTGTCTATCCATGCTGTCTATCCATGCTGTCTATCCATGCTGTCTATCCGTGCTGTCTATCCGTGCTGTCTATCCGTGCTGTCTATCCGTGCTGTCTCTATCCGTGCTGTCTCTATCCGTGCTGTCTATCCGTGCTGTCTATCCATGCTGTCTATCCGTGCTGTCTATCCGTGCTGTCTATCCATGCTGTCTATCCATGCTGTCTATCCGTGCTGTCTATCCATGCTGTCTATCCATGCTGTCTATCCGTGCTGTCTCTATCCGTGCTGTCTATCCGTGCTGTCTATCCATGCTGTCTATCCTTGCTGTCTATCCGTGCTGTCTATCCGTGCTGTCTATCCATGCTGTCTATCCATGCTGTCTATCCGTGCTGTCTATCCGTGCTGTCTATCCATGCTGTCTATCCGTGCTGTCTATCCGTGCTGTCTATCCATGCTGTCTATCCGTGCTGTCTATCCATGCTGTCTATCCATGCTGTCTATCCATGCTGTCTATCCGTGCTGTCTCTATCCATGCTGTCTATCCGTGCTGTCTATCCATGCTGTCTATCCATGCTGTCTCTATCCGTGCTGTCTCTATCCGTGCTGTCTATCCGTGCTGTCTATCCATGCTGTCTATCCGTGCTGTCTATCCGTGCTGTCTATCCATGCTGTCTATCCATGCTGTCTATCCGTGCTGTCTATCCATGCTGTCTATCCGTGCTGTCTCTATCCATGCTGTCTATCCGTGCTGTCTCTATCCGTGCTGTCTCTATCCGTGCTGTCTATCCATGCTGTCTATCCGTGCTGTCTCTATCCATGCTGTCTATCCGTGCTGTCTATCCATGCTGTCTATCCGTGCTGTCTATCCGTGCTGTCTATCCATGCTGTCTATCCGTGCTGTCTATCCATGCTGTCTATCCATGCTGTCTATCCATGCTGTCTATCCGTGCTGTCTCTATCCATGCTGTCTATCCGTGCTGTCTCTATCCGTGCTGTCTCTATCCGTGCTGTCTATCCGTGCTGTCTATCCATGCTGTCTATCCGTGCTGTCTATCCGTGCTGTCTATCCATGCTGTCTATCCGTGCTGTCTATCCATGCTGTCTATCCGTGCTGTCTCTATCCGTGCTGTCTCTATCCGTGCTGTCTCTATCCGTGCTGTCTATCCGTGCTGTCTATCCATGCTGTCTATCGATGCTGTCTATCCGTGCTGTCTATCCATGCTGTCTATCCGTGCTGTCTCTATCCGTGCTGTCTCTATCCGTGCTGTCTATCCATGCTGTCTATCCGTGCTGTCTATCCATGCTGTCTATCCGTGCTGTCTATCCATGCTGTCTATCCATGCTGTCTCTATCCGTGCTGTCTATCCGTGCTGTCTATCCGTGCTGTCTCTATCCATGCTGTCTATCCGTGCTGTCTATCCGTGCTGTCTATCCGTGCTGTCTCTATCCGTGCTGTCTCTATCCGTGCTGTCTATCCATGCTGTCTATCCGTGCTGTCTCTATCCGTGCTGTCTCTATCCATGCTGTCTATCCGTGCTGTCTCTATCCGTGCTGTCTCTATCCGTGCTGTCTATCCATGCTGTCTATCCGTGCTGTCTATCCGTGCTGTCTCTATCCATGCTGTCTATCCATGCTGTCTATCCGTGCTGTCTATCCGTGCTGTCTCTATCCATGCTGTCTATCCGTGCTGTCTATCCGTGCTGTCTCTATCCGTGCTGTCTCTATCCGTGCTGTCTCTATCCGTGCTGTCTATCCGTGCTGTCTATCCGTGCTGTCTCTATCCGTGCTGTCTCTATCCGTGCTGTCTATCCGTGCTGTCTATCCGTGCTGTCTCTATCCGTGCTGTCTCTATCCGTGCTGTCTATCCGTGCTGTCTATCCGTGCTGTCTCTATCCGTGCTGTCTCTATCCGTGCTGTCTATCCATGCTGTCTATCCGTGCTGTCTATCCGTGCTGTCTATCCGTGCTGTCTCTATCCGTGCTGTCTATCCGTGCTGTCTCTATCCGTGCTGTCTCTATCCGTGCTGTCTCTATCCGTGCTGTCTATCCGTGCTGTCTATCCGTGCTGTCTCTATCCGTGCTGTCTCTATCCGTGCTGTCTATCCATGCTGTCTATCCATGCTGTCTATCCGTGCTGTCTCTATCCGTGCTGTCTCTATCCGTGCTGTCTCTATCCGTGCTGTCTCTATCCATGCTGTCTATCCGTGCTGTCTCTATCCATGCTGTCTATCCGTGCTGTCTATCCGTGCTGTCTATCCATGCTGTCTATCCGTGCTGTCTCTATCCGTGCTGTCTCTATCCGTGCTGTCTCTATCCGTGCTGTCTATCCATGCTGTCTATCCGTGCTGTCTATCCGTGCTGTCTATCCGTGCTGTCTCTATCCATGCTGTCTATCCGTGCTGTCTATCCATGCTGTCTATCCGTGCTGTCTATCCGTGCTGTCTATCCGTGCTGTCTATCCGTGCTGTCTCTATCCGTGCTGTCTATCCATGCTGTCTATCCATGCTGTCTATCCGTGCTGTCTATCCGTGCTGTCTATCCATGCTGTCTATCCGTGCTGTCTATCCGTGCTGTCTATCCATGCTGTCTATCCATGCTGTCTATCCATGCTGTCTATCCGTGCTGTCTATCCATGCTGTCTATCCGTGCTGTCTATCCATGCTGTCTATCCGTGCTGTCTATCCATGCTGTCTATCCGTGCTGTCTATCCATGCTGTCTATCCGTGCTGTCTCTATCCGTGCTGTCTCTATCCATGCTGTCTATCCGTGCTGTCTATCCATGCTGTCTATCCGTGCTGTCTATCCATGCTGTCTATCCGTGCTGTCTATCCGTGCTGTCTCTATCCGTGCTGTCTCTATCCATGCTGTCTATCCGTGCTGTCTATCCATGCTGTCTATCCGTGCTGTCTATCCGTGCTGTCTATCCGTGCTGTCTCTATCCGTGCTGTCTCTATCCATGCTGTCTATCCGTGCTGTCTATCCATGCTGTCTATCCGTGCTGTCTATCCATGCTGTCTATCCGTGCTGTCTATCCGTGCTGTCTCTATCCATGCTGTCTATCCATGCTGTCTATCCATGCTGTCTATCCGTGCTGTCTCTATCCGTGCTGTCTCTATCCGTGCTGTCTCTATCCATGCTGTCTATCCGTGCTGTCTCTATCCATGCTGTCTATCCATGCTGTCTATCCGTGCTGTCTATCCGTGCTGTCTATCCGTGCTGTCTATCGATGCTGTCTATCGATGCTGTCTATCCGTGCTGTCTATCCATGCTGTCTATCCATGCTGTCTATCCGTGCTGTCTCTATCCGTGCTGTCTATCCGTGCTGTCTATCCATGCTGTCTATCCGTGCTGTCTCTATCCATGCTGTCTATCCATGCTGTCTATCCGTGCTGTCTATCCGTGCTGTCTATCCGTGCTGTCTATCGATGCTGTCTATCGATGCTGTCTATCCGTGCTGTCTATCCATGCTGTCTATCCGTGCTGTCTATCCGTGCTGTCTATCCGTGCTGTCTCTATCCGTGCTGTCTCTATCCATGCTGTCTATCCATGCTGTCTATCCATGCTGTCTATCCGTGCTGTCTCTATCCGTGCTGTCTCTATCCGTGCTGTCTCTATCCATGCTGTCTATCCATGCTGTCTATCCGTGCTGTCTCTATCCGTGCTGTCTCTATCCGTGCTGTCTATCCGTGCTGTCTATCCGTGCTGTCTCTATCCGTGCTGTCTCTATCCGTGCTGTCTCTATCCGTGCTGTCTCTATCCATGCTGTCTATCCATGCTGTCTATCCGTGCTGTCTCTATCCGTGCTGTCTCTATCCGTGCTGTCTATCCGTGCTGTCTATCCATGCTGTCTATCCGTGCTGTCTATCCGTGCTGTCTCTATCCGTGCTGTCTCTATCCGTGCTGTCTATCCATGCTGTCTATCCATGCTGTCTATCCATGCTGTCTATCCGTGCTGTCTATCCATGCTGTCTATCCGTGCTGTCTATCCGTGCTGTCTATCCGTGCTGTCTCTATCCGTGCTGTCTCTATCCATGCTGTCTATCCGTGCTGTCTATCCGTGCTGTCTATCCATGCTGTCTATCCGTGATGTCTATCCGTGCTGTCTCTATCCGTGCTGTCTCTATCCGTGCTGTCTATCCATGCTGTCTATCCGTGCTGTCTCTATCCGTGCTGTCTCTATCCATGCTGTCTATCCGTGCTGTCTATCCGTGCTGTCTATCCATGCTGTCTATCCGTGATGTCTATCCGTGCTGTCTCTATCCGTGCTGTCTCTATCTGTGCTGTCTATCCATGCTGTCTATCCGTGCTGTCTCTATCCATGCTGTCTATCCATGCTGTCTATCCGTGCTGTCTCTATCCGTGCTGTCTCTATCCGTGCTGTCTATCCGTGCTGTCTCTATCCATGCTGTCTATCCGTGCTGTCTATCCGTGCTGTCTATCCGTGCTGTCTCTATCCGTGCTGTCTATCCGTGCTGTCTCTATCCGTGCTGTCTCTATCCATGCTGTCTATCCGTGCTGTCTCTATCCGTGCTGTCTCTATCCGTGCTGTCTATCCATGCTGTCTATCCATGCTGTCTATCCGTGCTGTCTATCCATGCTGTCTATCCGTGCTGTCTCTATCCGTGCTGTCTCTATCCGTGCTGTCTATCCATGCTGTCTATCCATGCTGTCTATCCGTGCTGTCTCTATCCGTGCTGTCTATCCGTGCTGTCTATCCGTGCTGTCTATCCGTGCTGTCTCTATCCGTGCTGTCTCTATCCATGCTGTCTATCCATGCTGTCTATCCATGCTGTCTAACCGTGCTGTCTCTATCCGTGCTGTCTATCCGTGCTGTCTATCCGTGCTGTCTCTATCCGTGCTGTCTCTATCCGTGCTGTCTCTATCCGTGCTGTCTATCCATGCTGTCTATCCGTGCTGTCTCTATCCATGCTGTCTATCCGTGCTGTCTCTATCCATGCTGTCTATCCGTGCTGTCTCTATCCATGCTGTCTATCCGTGCTGCCTATCCGTGCTGTCTCTATCCGTGCTGTCTATCCGTGCTGTCTCTATCCATGCTGTCTATCCGTGCTGTCTCTATCCATGCTGTCTATCCGTGCTGTCTCTATCCATGCTGTCTATCCGTGCTGTCTCTATCCATGCTGTCTATCCGTGCTGCCTATCCGTGCTGTCTATCCATGCTGTCTATCCGTGCTGTCTATCCATGCTGTCTATCCGTGCTGTCTATCCGTGCTGTCTATCCATGCTGTCTATCCATGCTGTCTATCCGTGCTGTCTATCCGTGCTGTCTATCCGTGCTGTCTCTATCCATGCTGTCTCTATCCATGCTGTCTATCCGTGCTGTCTATCCATGCTGTCTATCCGTGCTGTCTATCCATGCTGTCTATCCATGCTGTCTATCCGTGCTGTCTATCCGTGCTGTCTATCCGTGCTGTCTATCCGTGCTGTCTATCCGTGCTGTCTCTATTCATGCTGTCTATCCGTGCTGTCTATCCATGCTGTCTATCCGTGCTGTCTCTATCCATGCTGTCTCTATCCATGCTGTCTATCCGTGCTGTCTATCCGTGCTGTCTATCCGTGCTGTCTATCCATGCTGTCTATCCGTGCTGTCTATCCGTGCTGTCTATCCGTGCTGTCTATCCGTGCTGTCTCTATCCATGCTGTCTATCCGTGCTGTCTCTATCCGTGCTGTCTCTATCCGTGCTGTCTCTATCCATGCTGTCTATCCGTGCTGTCTCTATCCATGCTGTCTCTATCCGTGCTGTCTCTATCCATGCTGTCTCTATCCGTGCTGTCTCTATCCATGCTGTCTATCCATGCTGTCTATCCATGCTGTCTATCCGTGCTGTCTATCCGTGCTGTCTATCTGTGCTGTCTATCCATGCTGTCTATCGATGCTGTCGATCCGTGCTGTCTATCCATGCTGTCTATCCATGCTGTCGATCCGTGCTGTCTCTATCCGTGCTGTCTCTATCCATGCTGTCTATCCGTGCTGTCTATCCGTGCTGTCTCTATCCGTGCTGTCTATCCGTGCTGTCTATCCGTGCTGTCTATCCGTGCTGTCTATCCATGCTGTCTCTATCCATGCTGTCTATCCGTGCTGTCTATCCGTGCTGTCTCTATCCGTGCTGTCTATCCGTGCTGTCTATCCGTGCTGTCTATCCGTGCTGTCTATCCGTGCTGTCTCTATCCATGCTGTCTATCCATGCTGTCTATCCGTGCTGTCTATCCATGCTGTCTATCCATGCTGTCTATCGATGCTGTCTATCCGTGCTGTCTCTATCCGTGCTGTCTATCCGTGCTGTCTATCCGTGCTGTCTATCCGTGCTGTCTATCCATGCTGTCTCTATCCATGCTGTCTATCCGTGCTGTCTATCCGTGCTGTCTCTATCCGTGCTGTCTATCCGTGCTGTCTATCCGTGCTGTCTATCCGTGCTGTCTCTATCCGTGCTGTCTATCCGTGCTGTCTATCCGTGCTGTCTATCCGTGCTGTCTATCCGTGCTGTCTCTATCCATGCTGTCTATCCATGCTGTCTATCCGTGCTGTCTATCCATGCTGTCTATCCATGCTGTCTATCCATGCTGTCTATCCGTGCTGTCTATCCGTGCTGTCTATCCGTGCTGTCTCTATCCGTGCTGTCTCTATCCGTGCTGTCTATCCGTGCTGTCTATCCATGCTGTCTATCCGTGCTGTCTATCCATGCTGTCTATCCGTGCTGTCTATCCGTGCTGTCTATCCGTGCTGTCTCTATCCGTGCTGTCTCTATCCGTGCTGTCTATCCGTGCTGTCTATCCATGCTGTCTATCCGTGCTGTCTATCCGTGCTGTCTATCCGTGCTGTCGATCCGTGCTGTCTCTATCCGTGCTGTCTATCCGTGCTGTCTATCCATGCTGTCTATCCGTGCTGTCTATCCGTGCTGTCTATCCGTGCTGTCTATCCGTGCTGTCTCTATCCGTGCTGTCTATCGATGCTGTCTATCCGTGCTGTCTATCCGTGCTGTCTATCCATGCTGTCTATCCATGCTGTCTATCCATGCTGTCTCGATCCATGCTGTCTATCCATGCTGTCTATCCATGCTGTCTATCCGTGCTGTCTCTATCGATGCTGTCTATCCGTGCTGTCTATCCGTGCTGTCTATCCATGCTGTCTATCCGTGCTGTCTATCCGTGCTGTCTATCCATGCTGTCTATCCGTGCTGTCTATCCGTGCTGTCTATCCATGCTGTCTATCCGTGCTGTCTATCCGTGCTGTCTCTATCCATGCTGTCTATCCATGCTGTCGATCCGTGCTGTCTCTATCCGTGCTGTCTCTATCCATGCTGTCTATCCGTGCTGTCTATCCGTGCTGTCTATCCATGCTGTCTATCCGTGCTGTCTATCCGTGCTGTCTATCCATGCTGTCTATCCATGCTGTCTATCCATGCTGTCTATCCATGCTGTCTCGATCCATGCTGTCTATCCATGCTGTCTATCCATGCTGTCTATCCGTGCTGTCTCTATCGATGCTGTCTATCCGTGCTGTCTATCCGTGCTGTCTATCCATGCTGTCTATCCGTGCTGTCTATCCGTGCTGTCTATCCATGCTGTCTATCCATGCTGTCTATCCATGCTGTCTCGATCCATGCTGTCTATCCATGCTGTCTATCCATGCTGTCTATCCGTGCTGTCTCTATCGATGCTGTCTATCCGTGCTGTCTATCCGTGCTGTCTATCCATGCTGTCTATCCGTGCTGTCTATCCGTGCTGTCTATCCATGCTGTCTATCCGTGCTGTCTATCCGTGCTGTCTATCCATGCTGTCTATCCGTGCTGTCTATCCGTGCTGTCTCTATCCATGCTGTCTATCCATGCTGTCGATCCGTGCTGTCTCTATCCGTGCTGTCTCTATCCATGCTGTCTATCCGTGCTGTCTATCCGTGCTGTCTCTATCCGTGCTGTCTATCCGTGCTGTCTATCCGTGCTGTCTATCCGTGCTGTCTATCCATGCTGTCTCTATCCGTGCTGTCTCGATCCGTGCTGTCTATCGATGCTGTCTATCCGTGCTGTCTATCCGTGCTGTCTATCCGTGCTGTCTATCCATGCTGTCTCTATCCATGCTGTCTATCGATGCTGTCTATCCGTGCTGTCTATCCATGCTGTCTATCCGTGCTGTCGATCCGTGCTGTCTCTATCCATGCTGTCTATCCATGCTGTCTATCCGTGCTGTCTATCCATTCTGTCTATCCATGCTGTCTATCCATGCTGTCTATCCGTGCTGTCTCTCCATGCTGTCTATCCATGCTGTCTATCCATGCTGTCTATCCGTGCTGTCTATCCGTGCTGTCTATCCGTGCTGTCTATCCGTGCTGTCTATCGATGCTGTCTATCGATGCTGTCTATCCGTGCTGTCTATCCATTCTGTCTATCCGTGCTGTCTATCCATGCTGTCTATCCATGCTGTCTATCCATGCTGTCTATCCATGCTGTCTATCCGTGCTGTCTATCCGTGCTGTCTATCCGTGCTGTCTATCCGTGCTGTCTATCGATGCTGTCTATCGATGCTGTCTATCCGTGCTGTCTATCCATTCTGTCTATCCGTGCTGTCTATCCATGCTGTCTATCCATGCTGTCTATCGATGCTGTCGATCGATGCTGTCTATCCGTGCTGTCTATCCATGCTGTCTATCCATGCTGTCTATCCGTGCTGTCTATCCATGCTGTCTATCCATGCTGTCTATCCATGCTGTCTATCCATGCTGTCTATCCATGCTGTCTATCCATGCTGTCTATCCGTGCTGTCTATCCATGCTGTCTATCGATGCTGTCTATCCATGCTGTCTATCCATGCTGTCTATCCATGCTGTCTATCAGTGCTGTCTATCAGTGCTGTCTATCCGTGCTGTCTATCCATGCTGTCTATCCGTGCTGTCTATCCGTGCTGTCTATCCATGCTGTCTATCCGTGCTGTCTATCCGTGCCGTCTCTATCCGTGCTGTCTATCCGTGCTGTCTATCGATGCTGTCTATCCATGCTGTCTATCCATGCTGTGTATCCGTGCTGTCTCTATCCATGCTGTCTATCCGTGCTGTCTATCCATGCTGTCTATCCATGCTGTCTATCCGTGCTGTCTATCCATGCTGTCTCTATCCATGCTGTCTATCCATGCTGTCTATCCGTGCTGTCTATCCATTCTGTCTATCCATGCTGTCTATCCATGCTGTCTATCCGTGCTGTCTATCCATGCTGTCTATCCATGCTGTCTATCGATGCTGTCTATCCATGCTGTCTATCCATGCTGTCTATCCATGCTGTCTATCAGTGCTGTCTATCAGTGCTGTCTATCCGTGCTGTCTATCCATGCTGTCTATCCGTGCTGTCTATCCGTGCTGTCTATCCGTGCTGTCTATCCGTGCTGTCTATCCGTGCCGTCTCTATCCGTGCTGTCTATCCGTGCTGTCTATCGATGCTGTCTATCCATGCTGTCTATCCATGCTGTGTATCCATGCTGTGTATCCGTGCTGTCTCTATCCATGCTGTCTATCCGTGCTGTCTATCCATGCTGTCTATCCATGCTGTCTATCCATGCTGTCTATCCATGCTGTCTCTATCCATGCTGTCTATCCATGCTGTCTATCCGTGCTGTCTATCCATTCTGTCTATCCATGCTGTCTATCCATGCTGTCTATCCGTGCTGTCTATCCATTCTGTCTATCCATGCTGTCTATCCATGCTGTCTATCCGTGCTGTCTATCCATGCTGTCTATCCATGCTGTCTATCGATGCTGTCTATCCATGCTGTCTATCCATGCTGTCTATCCATGCTGTCTATCAGTGCTGTCTATCAGTGCTGTCTATCAGTGCTGTCTATCCGTGCTGTCTATCCATGCTGTCTATCCGTGCTGTCTATCCGTGCTGTCTATCCATGCTGTCTATCCGTGCTGTCTATCCGTGCCGTCTCTATCCGTGCCGTCTATCCGTGCTGTCTATCGATGCTGTCTATCCATGCTGTTTATCCATGCTGTGTATCCATGCTGTGTATCCGTGCTGTCTCTATCCATGCTGTCTATCCATGCTGTCTCTATCCATGCTGTCTATCCGTGCTGTCTATCCGTGCTGTCTATCCATGCTGTCTCTATCCATGCTGTCTATCCGTGCTGTCTATCCATGCTGTCTCTATCCATGCTGTCTATCCGTGCTGTCTATCCGTGCTGTCTATCCATTCTGTCTATCCATGCTGTCTATCCATGCTGTCTATCCGTGCTGTCTATCCATGCTGTCTATCCATGCTGTCTATCGATGCTGTCTATCCATGCTGTCTATCCGTGCTGTCTCTATCCATGCTGTCTATCCGTGCTGTCTATCCGTGCTGTCTCTATCCGTGCTGTCTATCCGTGCTGTCTATCCGTGCTGTCTATCCGTGCTGTCTATCCATGCTGTCTCTATCCGTGCTGTCTCGATCCGTGCTGTCTATCGATGCTGTCTATCCGTGCTGTCTATCCGTGCTGTCTATCCGTGCTGTCTATCCATGCTGTCTCTATCCATGCTGTCTATCGATGCTGTCTATCCGTGCTGTCTATCCATGCTGTCTATCCGTGCTGTCGATCCGTGCTGTCTCTATCCATGCTGTCTATCCATGCTGTCTATCCGTGCTGTCTATCCATTCTGTCTATCCATGCTGTCTATCCATGCTGTCTATCCGTGCTGTCTCTCCATGCTGTCTATCCATGCTGTCTATCCATGCTGTCTATCCGTGCTGTCTATCCGTGCTGTCTATCCGTGCTGTCTATCCGTGCTGTCTATCGATGCTGTCTATCGATGCTGTCTATCCGTGCTGTCTATCCATTCTGTCTATCCGTGCTGTCTATCCATGCTGTCTATCCATGCTGTCTATCCATGCTGTCTATCCATGCTGTCTATCCGTGCTGTCTATCCGTGCTGTCTATCCGTGCTGTCTATCCGTGCTGTCTATCGATGCTGTCTATCGATGCTGTCTATCCGTGCTGTCTATCCATTCTGTCTATCCGTGCTGTCTATCCATGCTGTCTATCCATGCTGTCTATCGATGCTGTCGATCGATGCTGTCTATCCGTGCTGTCTATCCATGCTGTCTATCCATGCTGTCTATCCGTGCTGTCTATCCATGCTGTCTATCCATGCTGTCTATCCATGCTGTCTATCCATGCTGTCTATCCATGCTGTCTATCCGTGCTGTCTATCCATGCTGTCTATCGATGCTGTCTATCCATGCTGTCTATCCATGCTGTCTATCCATGCTGTCTATCAGTGCTGTCTATCAGTGCTGTCTATCCGTGCTGTCTATCCATGCTGTCTATCCGTGCTGTCTATCCGTGCTGTCTATCCATGCTGTCTATCCGTGCTGTCTATCCGTGCCGTCTCTATCCGTGCTGTCTATCCGTGCTGTCTATCGATGCTGTCTATCCATGCTGTCTATCCATGCTGTGTATCCGTGCTGTCTCTATCCATGCTGTCTATCCGTGCTGTCTATCCATGCTGTCTATCCATGCTGTCTATCCGTGCTGTCTATCCATGCTGTCTCTATCCATGCTGTCTATCCATGCTGTCTATCCGTGCTGTCTATCCATTCTGTCTATCCATGCTGTCTATCCATGCTGTCTATCCGTGCTGTCTATCCATGCTGTCTATCCATGCTGTCTATCGATGCTGTCTATCCATGCTGTCTATCCATGCTGTCTATCCATGCTGTCTATCAGTGCTGTCTATCAGTGCTGTCTATCCGTGCTGTCTATCCATGCTGTCTATCCGTGCTGTCTATCCGTGCTGTCTATCCGTGCTGTCTATCCGTGCTGTCTATCCGTGCCGTCTCTATCCGTGCTGTCTATCCGTGCTGTCTATCGATGCTGTCTATCCATGCTGTCTATCCATGCTGTGTATCCATGCTGTGTATCCGTGCTGTCTCTATCCATGCTGTCTATCCGTGCTGTCTATCCATGCTGTCTATCCATGCTGTCTATCCATGCTGTCTATCCATGCTGTCTCTATCCATGCTGTCTATCCATGCTGTCTATCCGTGCTGTCTATCCATTCTGTCTATCCATGCTGTCTATCCATGCTGTCTATCCGTGCTGTCTATCCATTCTGTCTATCCATGCTGTCTATCCATGCTGTCTATCCGTGCTGTCTATCCATGCTGTCTATCCATGCTGTCTATCGATGCTGTCTATCCATGCTGTCTATCCATGCTGTCTATCCATGCTGTCTATCAGTGCTGTCTATCAGTGCTGTCTATCAGTGCTGTCTATCCGTGCTGTCTATCCATGCTGTCTATCCGTGCTGTCTATCCGTGCTGTCTATCCATGCTGTCTATCCGTGCTGTCTATCCGTGCCGTCTCTATCCGTGCCGTCTATCCGTGCTGTCTATCGATGCTGTCTATCCATGCTGTTTATCCATGCTGTGTATCCATGCTGTGTATCCGTGCTGTCTCTATCCATGCTGTCTATCCATGCTGTCTCTATCCATGCTGTCTATCCGTGCTGTCTATCCGTGCTGTCTATCCATGCTGTCTCTATCCATGCTGTCTATCCGTGCTGTCTATCCATGCTGTCTCTATCCATGCTGTCTATCCGTGCTGTCTATCCGTGCTGTCTATCCATTCTGTCTATCCATGCTGTCTATCCATGCTGTCTATCCGTGCTGTCTATCCATGCTGTCTATCCATGCTGTCTATCGATGCTGTCTATCCATGCTGTCTATCCATGCTGTCTATCCATGCTTTCTATCAGTGCTGTCTATCAGTGCTGTCTATCCGTGCTGTCTATCCATGCTGTCTATCCGTGCTGTCTATCCGTGCTGTCTATCCATGCTGTCTATCCGTGCTGTCTATCCGTGCCGTCTCTATCCGTGCTGTCTATCCGTGCTGTCTATCGATGCTGTCTATCCATGCTGTCTATCCATGCTGTGTATCCGTGCTGTCTCTATCCATGCTGTCTATCCGTGCTGTCTATCCATGCTGTCTATCCGTGCTGTCTATCCATGCTGTCTCTATCCATGCTGTCTATCCATGCTGTCTATCCGTGCTGTCTATCCATTCTGTCTATCCATGCTGTCTATCCATGCTGTCTATCCGTGCTGTCTATCCATGCTGTCTATCCATGCTGTCTATCCGTGCTGTCTATCCGTGCTGTCTATCCGTGCTGTCTATCGATGCTGTCTATCGATGCTGTCTATCCGTGCTGTCTATCCATTCTGTCTATCCATGCTGTCTATCCATGCTGTCTATCCGTGCTGTCTATCCATGCTGTCTATCCATGCTGTCTATCCATGCTGTCTATCCGTGCTGTCTATCCGTGCTGTCTATCCGTGCTGTCTATCCATGCTGTCTATCCGTGCTGTCTATCCATGCTGTCTATCCATGCTGTCTCTATCGATGCTGTCTATCCGTGCTGTCTATCCATTCTGTCTATCCATGCTGTCTATCGATGCTGTCTATCCATGCTGTCTATCCGTGCTGTCTCTATCCATGCTGTCTATCCGTGCTGTCTCTATCCGTGCTGTCTATCGATGCTGTCTATCCGTGCTGTCTATCCATGCTGTCTATCCGTGCTGTCTATCCATGCTGTCTATCCATGCTGTCTCTATCGATGCTGTCTATCCGTGCTGTCTATCCGTGCTGTCTATCGATGCTGTCTATCCGTGCTGTCTATCCATGCTGTCTATCCGTGCTGTCTATCCGTGCTGTCTATCCGTGCTGTCTATCCGTGCTGTCTATCCGTGCTGTCTATCCGTGCTGTCTATCCGTGCTGTCTATCGATGCTGTCTATCGATGCTGTCTATCCATGCTGTCTATCCGTGCTGTCTATCCATGCTGTCTATCGATGCTGTCTATCCGTGCTGTCTATCCGTGCTGTCTATCCGTGCTGTCTATCCATGCTGTCTATCCATGCTGTCTATCCATGCTGTCTATCCATGCTGTCTATCCGTGCTGTCTCTATCCATGCTGTCTATCGATGCTGTCTATCCGTGCTGTCTATCCATGCTGTCTATCCATGCTGTCTATCCATGCTGTCTATCCATGCTGTCTATCCGTGCTGTCTATCCATGCTGTCTCTATCCATGCTGTCTCTATCCATGCTGTCTATCCGTGCTGTCTATCCGTGCTGTCTATCCGTGCTGTCTATCCGTGCTGTCTATCCGTGCTGTCTATCCGTGCTGTCTCTATCCATGCTGTCTATCCGTGCTGTCTATCCGTGCTGTCTATCCGTGCTGTCTATCCGTGCTGTCTATCCGTGCTGTCTCTATCCGTGCTGTCTATCCGTGCTGCCTATCCGTGCTGTCTATCCATGCTGTCTATCCATGCTGTCTATCCGTGCTGCCTATCCGTGCTGTCTATCCATGCTGTCTATCCATGCTGTCTATCCGTGCTGTCTATCCGTGCTGTCTATCCATGCTGTCTATCCGTGCTGTCTATCCATGCTGTCTCTATCCGTACTGTCTATCCGTGCTGTCTATCCGTGCTGTCTATCCATGCTGTCTCTATCCGTACTGTCTATCCGTGCTGTCTATCCGTGCTGTCTATCCATGCTGTCTATCCGTGCTGTCTATCCACGCTGTCTATCCGTGCTGCCTATCCGTGCTGTCTATCCATGCTGTCTATCCATGCTGTCTATCCGTGCTGTCTATCCGTGCTGTCTATCCATGCTGTCTATCCGTGCTGTCTATCCGTGCTGTCTCTATCCGTGCTGTCTATCCGTGCTGTCTCTATCCGTGCTGTCTATCCATGCTGTCTCTATCCGTGCTGTCTATCCATGCTGTCTCTATCCGTGCTATCTATCCGTGCTGTCTATCCATGCTGTCTATCCGTGCTGTCTATCCGTGCTGTCTATCCGTGCTGTCTATCCGTGCTGTCTATCCGTGCTGTCTCTATCCGTGCTGTCTATCCATGCTGTCTATCCGTGCTGTCTATCCGTGCTGTCTATCCGTGCTGTCTATCCATGCTGTCTCTATCCGTGCTGTCTATCCGTGCTGTCTCTATCCATGCTGTCTCTATCCGTGCTGTCTATCCATGCTGTCTATCCGTGCTGTCTATCCGTGCTGTCTATTCATGCTGTCTATCCGTGCTGTCTATCCATGCTGTCTCTATCCGTGCTGTCTATCCGTGCTGTCTCTATCCGTGCTGTCTATTCATGCTGTCTATCCGTGCTGTCTATCCGTGCTGTCTATCCATGCTGTCTATCCGTGCTGTCTATCCGTGCTGTCTATCCGTGCTGTCTATCCGTGCTGTCTATCCGTGCTGTCTATCCATGCTGTCTATCCGTGCTGTCTATCCGTGCTGTCTATCCGTGCTGTCTCTATCCGTGCTGTCTATCCATGCTGTCTATCCGTGCTGTCTATCCATGCTGTCTCTATCCGTGCTGTCTATCCATGCTGTCTCTATCCGTGCTGTCTATCCATGCTGTCTATCCGTGCTGTCTCTATCCATGCTGTCTATCCATGCTGTCTATCCGTGCTGTCTATCCGTGCTGTCTATCCGTGCTGTCTATCCGTGCTGTCTCTATCCGTGCTGTCTATTCATGCTGTCTATCCGTGCTGTCTATCCATGCTGTCTATCCGTGCTGTCTATCCGTGCTGTCTCTATCCGTACTGTCTATCCGTGCTGTCTCTATCCGTGCTGTCTATCCATGCTGTCTATCCGTGCTGTCTCTATCCATGCTGTCTATCCATGCTGTCTATCCGTGCTGTCTATCCGTGCTGTCTATCCGTGCTGTCTATCCGTGCTGTCTCTATCCATGCTGTCTATCCATGCTGTCTATCCGTGCTGTCTATCCATGCTGTCTCTATCCGTACTGTCTATCCATGCTGTCTATCCGTGCTGTCTATCCGTGCTGTCTATCCGTGCTGTCTCTATCCGTGCTGTCTATCCATGCTGTCTCTATCCGTGCTGTCTATCCGTGCTGTCTCTATCCGTGCTGTCTATCCATGCTGTCTCTATCCATGCTGTCTATCCGTGCTGTCTCTATCCATGCTGTCTATCCATGCTGTCTATCCGTACTGTCTATCCGTGCTGTCTACCCATGCTGTCTCTATCCGTACTGTCTATCCGTGCTGTCTATCCGTGCTGTCTCTATCCGTACTGTCTATCCGTGCTGTCTATCCGTGCTGTCTCTATCCGTACTGTCTATCCGTGCTGTCTATCCATGCTGTCTCTATCCGTGCTGTCTATCCGTGCCGTCTCTATCCGTGCTGTCTATCGATGCTGTCTATCGATGCTGTCTATCCATGCTGTCTATCCGTGCTGTCTATCCATGCTGTATATCCATGCTGTCTATCCATGCTGTCTATCCGTGCTGTCTATCCGTGCTGTCTCTATCCGTGCTGTCTATCCGTGCTGTCTCTATCCATGCTGTCTATCCGTGCTGTCTCTATCCGTGCTGTCTATCGATGCTGTCTATCCGTGCTGTCTATCCATGCTGTCTATCCGTGCTGTCTATCCATGCTGTCTATCCATGCTGTCTCGATCGATGCTGTCTATCCGTGCTGTCTATCGATGCTGTCTATCCGTGCTGTCTATCGATGCTGTCTATCCATGCTGTCTATCCGTGCTGTCTATCCGTGCTGTCTATCCGTGCTGTCTATCCGTGCTGTCTATCCGTGCTGTCTATCCATGCTGTCTATCCATGCTGTCTATCCATGCTGTCTATCGATGCTGTCTATCGATGCTGTCTATCCATGCTGTCTATCCATGCTGTCTATCCGTGCTGTCTATCCATGCTGTCTATCCATGCTGTCTATCCGTGCTGTCTCTATCCATGCTGTCTATCCGTGCTGCCTATCCGTGCTGTCTATCCATTCTGTCTATCCGTGCTGTCTATCCGTGCTGTCTATCCGTTCTGTCTATCCGTGCTGCCTATCCGTGCTGTCTATCCATGCTGTCTATCCATGCTGTCTATCCATGCTGTCTATCCGTGCTGTCTATCCATGCTGTCTCTATCCATGCTGTCTCTATCCATGCTGTCTATCCGTGCTGTCTATCCGTGCTGTCTATCCGTGCTGTCTATCCGTGCTGTCTATCCGTGCTGTCTCTATCCATGCTGTCTATCCGTGCTGTCTATCCGTGCTGTCTATCCGTGCTGTCTATCCGTGCTGTCTATCCGTGCTGTCTCTATCCGTGCTGTCTATCCGTGCTGCCTATCCGTGCTGTCTATCCATGCTGTCTATCCATGCTGTCTATCCGTGCTGCCTATCCGTGCTGTCTATCCATGCTGTCTATCCATGCTGTCTATCCGTGCTGTCTATCCGTGCTGTCTATCCATGCTGTCTATCCGTGCTGTCTATCCGTGCTGTCTATCCATGCTGTCTATCCGTGCTGTCTATCCGTGCTGTCTCTATCCGTGCTGTCTATCCGTGCTGTCTCTATCCGTGCTGTCTATCCATGCTGTCTCTATCCGTGCTGTCTATCCATGCTGTCTCTATCCGTGCTGTCTATCCATGCTGTCTCTATCCGTGCTGTCTATCCGTGCTGTCTATCCATGCTGTCTATCCGTGCTGTCTATCCGTGCTGTCTATCCGTGCTGTCTATCCGTGCTGTCTATCCGTGCTGTCTATCCGTGCTGTCTCTATCCGTGCTGTCTATCCGTGCTGTCTCTATCCGTGCTGTCTATCCGTGCTGTCTCTATCCGTGCTGTCTATCCGTGCTGTCTCTATCCGTGCTGTCTATCCATGCTGTCTCTATCCGTGCTGTCTATCCGTGCTGTCTATCCGTGCTGTCTATCCGTGCTGTCTATCCATGCTGTCTATCCGTGCTGTCTATCCGTGCTGTCTCTATCCGTGCTGTCTATCCGTGCTGTCTCTATCCGTGCTGTCTATCCATGCTGTCTCTATCCGTGCTGTCTATCCGTGCTGTCTATCCATGCTGTCTCTATCCGTGCTGTCTATCCGTGCTGTCTCTATCCGTGCTGTCTATCCGTGCTGTCTATCCGTGCTGTCTCTATCCGTGCTGTCTATCCATGCTGTCTCTATCCGTGCTGTCTATCCATGCTGTCTCTATCCGTGCTGTCTATCCGTGCTGTCTATCCATGCTGTCTATCCGTGCTGTCTATCCGTGCTGTCTATCCGTGCTGTCTATCCGTGCTGTCTATCCGTGCTGTCTCTATCCGTGCTGTCTATCCATGCTGTCTCTATCCGTGCTGTCTATCCGTGCTGTCTCTATCCGTGCTGTCTATCCGTGCTGTCTCTATCCGTGCTGTCTATCCGTGCTGTCTCTATCCGTGCTGTCTATCCATGCTGTCTCTATCCGTGCTGTCTATCCATGCTGTCTATCCATGCTGTCTCTATCCGTGCTGTCTATCCATGCTGTCTATCCGTGCTGTCTATCCGTGCTGTCTATCCATGCTGTCTCTATCCGTGCTGTCTATCCGTGCTGTCTATCCGTGCTGTCTATCCGTGCTGTCTATCCATGCTGTCTATCCGTGCTGTCTCTATCCGTGCTGTCTATCCATGCTGTCTATCCGTGCTGTCTCTATCCGTGCTGTCTATCCATGCTGTCTCTATCCGTGCTGTCTATCCGTGCTGTCTATCCGTGCTGTCTATCCGTGCTGTCTATCCATGCTGTCTCTATCCGTGCTGTCTATCCGTGCTGTTTATCCGTGCTGTCTCTATCCATGCTGTCTATCCGTGCTGTCTCTATCCGTGCTGTCTATTCATGCTGTCTATCCGTGCTGTCTATCCATGCTGTCTATCCGTGCTGTCTATCCATGCTGTCTATCCGTGCTGTCTATCCATGCTGTCTATCCGTGCTGTCTATCCATGCTGTCTATCCGTGCTGTCTATCCGTGCTGTCTATCCGTGCTGTCTCTATCCGTGCTGTCTATTCATGCTGTCTATCCGTGCTGTCTATCCATGCTGTCTATCCGTGCTGTCTATCCGTGCTTTCTATCCGTGCTGTCTATCCGTGCTGTCTATCCATGCTGTCTATCCGTGCTGTCTCTATCCGTGCTGTCTATCCGTGCTGTCTATCCGTGCTGTCTATCCATGCTGTCTATCCGTGCTGTCTATCCATGCTGTCTATCCGTGCTGTCTCTATCCATGCTGTCTATCCGTGCTGTCTATCCATGCTGTCTATCCGTGCTGTCTATCCGTGCTGTCTATCCGTGCTGTCTCTATCCGTGCTGTCTATTCATGCTGTCTATCCGTGCTGTCTATCCATGCTGTCTATCCGTGCTGTCTATCCGTGCTGTCTATCCGTGCTGTCTATCCGTGCTGTCTCTATCCGTGCTGTCTATCCATGCTGTCTATCCATGCTGTCTATCCATGCTGTCTATCCGTGCTGTCTATCCATGCTGTCTATCCGTGCTGTCTATCCGTGCTGTCTATCCGTGCTGTCTCTATCCGTGCTGTCTATTCATGCTGTCTATCCGTGCTGTCTATCCATGCTGTCTATCCGTGCTGTCTATCCGTGCTGTCTATCCGTGCTGTCTATCCGTGCTGTCTATCCATGCTGTCTATCCGTGCTGTCTCTATCCGTGCTGTCTATCCGTGCTGTCTATCCGTGCTGTCTATCCATGCTGTCTATCCGTGCTGTCTATCCGTGCTGTCTCTATCCGTGCTGTCTATCCGTGCTGTCTCTATCCGTGCTGTCTATCCGTGCTGTCTATCCGTGCTGTCTCTATCCATGCTGTCTATCCATGCTGTCTATCCGTGCTGTCTATCCATGCTGTCTCTATCCGTGCTGTCTATCCATGCTGTCTCTATCCGTGCTGTCTATCCATGCTGTCTATCCGTGCTGTCTATCCGTGCTGTCTCTATCCGTGCTGTCTATCCGTGCTGTCTATCCGTGCTGTCTCTATCCATGCTGTCTATCCGTGCTGTCTCTATCCGTGCTGTCTATCCGTGCTGTCTCTATCCATGCTGTCTCTATCCGTGCTGTCTATCCGTGCTGTCTATCCGTGCTGTCTCTATCCATGCTGTCTATCCATGCTGTCTCTATCCATGCTGTCTATCCATGCTGTCTCTATCCGTGCTGTCTATCCGTGCTGTCTATCCATGCTGTCTCTATCCGTACTGTCTATCCGTGCTGTCTCTATCCGTGCTGTCTACCCGTGCTGTCTATCCGTGCTGTCTATCCGTGCTGTCTCTATCCATGCTGTCTATCCGTGCTGTCTATCCATGCTGTCTCTATCCATGCTGTCTATCCGTGCTGTCTATCCGTGCTGTCTATCCGTGCTGTCTCTATCCATGCTGTCTATCCATGCTGTCTATCCGTGCTGTCTATCCATGCTGTCTCTATCCGTACTGTCTATCCGTGCTGTCTCTATCCGTGCTGTCTATCCGTGCTGTCTATCCGTGCTGTCTCTATCCGTGCTGTCTCTATCCATGCTGTCTATCCGTGCTGTCTATCCGTGCTGTCTATCCGTGCTGTCTCTATCCATGCTGTCTATCCATGCTGTCTATCCGTGCTGTCTATCCGTGCTGTCTCTATCCGTGCTGTCTATCCGTGCTGTCTATCCGTGCTGTCTATCCGTGCTGTCTATCCGTGCTGTCTCTATCCGTGCTGTCTATCCGTGCTGTCTATCCGTGCTGTCTATCCGTGCTGTCTATCCGTGCTGTCTCTATCCGTGCTGTCTATCCATGCTGTCTATCCGTGCTGTCTATCCGTGCTGTCTCTATCCGTGCTGTCTATCCGTGCTGTCTATCCGTGCTGTCTCTATCCGTACTGTCTATCCGTGCTGTCTATCCGTGCTGTCTCTATCCGTACTGTCTATCCGTGCTGTCTATCCGTGCTGTCTCTATCCGTACTGTCTATCCGTGCTGTCTATCCATGCTGTCTCTATCCGTGCTGTCTATCCATGCTGTCTCTATCCGTGCTGTCTCTATCCATGCTGTCTATCCGTGCTGTCTATCCATGCTGTCTATCCATGCTGTCTATCCGTGCTGTCTATCCGTGCTGTCTATCCATGCTGTCTATCCGTGCTGTCTCTATCCATGCTGTCTATCCATGCTGTCTCTATCCGTGCTGTCTCTATCCATGCTGTCTATCCATGCTGTCTATCCATGCTGTCTATCCGTGCTGTCTATCCATGCTGTCTATCCGTGCTGTCTCTATCCATGCTGTCTATCCGTGCTGTCTCTATCCATGCTGTCTATCCATGCTGTCTATCCATGCTGTCTATCCGTGCTGTCTATCCATGCTGTCTATCCGTGCTGTCTCTATCCATGCTGTCTATCCATGCTGTCTCTATCCGTGCTGTCTCTATCCATGCTGTCTATCCATGCTGTCTATCCATGCTGTCTATCCGTGCTGTCTCTATCCGTGCTGTCTATCCGTGCTGTCTCTATCCGTGCTGTCTATCCGTGCTGTCTATCCGTGCTGTCTATCCGTGCTGTCTATCCATGCTGTCTATCCGTGCTGTCTATCCGTGCTGTCTATCCATGCTGTCTATCCGTGCTGTCTCTATCCGTGCTGTCTATCCGTGCTGTCTATCCGTGCTGTCTATCCGTGCTGTCTATCCATGCTGTCTATCCGTGCTGTCTATCCGTGCTGTCTATCCATGCTGTCTATCCGTGCTGTCTATCCGTGCTGTCTATCCATGCTGTCTATCCGTGCTGTCTATCCGTGCTGTCTATCCGTGCTGTCTATCCGTGCTGTCTATCCATGCTGTCTATCCGTGCTGTCTATCCGTGCTGTCTATCCGTGCTGTCTATCCGTGCTGTCTATCCATGCTGTCTATCCATGCTGTCTATCCGTGCTGTCTCTATCCATGCTGTCTATCCGTGCTGTCTATCCGTGCTGTCTCTATCCATGCTGTCTATCCGTGCTGTCTCTATCCGTGCTGTCTATCCGTGCTGTCTATCCGTGCTGTCTCTATCCATGCTGTCTATCCGTGCTGTCTCTATCCGTGCTGTCTATCCATGCTGTCTATCCGTGCTGTCTCTATCCGTGCTGTCTATCCGTGCTGTCTATCCGTGCTGTCTATCCGTGCTGTCTATCCGTGCTGTCTATCCGTGCTGTCTCTATCCGTGCTGTCTATCCATGCTGTCTATCCGTGCTGTCTATCCGTGCTGTCTCTATCCGTGCTGTCTATCCGTGCTGTCTATCCATGCTGTCTCTACCCGTGCTGTCTATCCGTGCTGTCTATCCGTGCTGTCTCTATCCGTGCTGTCTATCCGTGCTGTCTATCCGTGCTGTCTCTATCCGTGCTGTCTATCCATGCTGTCTATCCGTGCTGTCTATCCGTGCTGTCTCTATCCGTGCTGTCTACCCGTGCTGTCTATCCGTGCTGTCTATCCGTGCTGTCTATCCGTGCTGTCTCTATCCGTGCTGTCTACCCGTGCTGTCTATCCGTGCTGTCTATCCGTGCTGTCTCTATCCGTGCTGTCTATCCGTGCTGTCTATCCATGCTGTCTCTATCCATGCTGTCTATCCGTGCTGTCTATCCGTGCTGTCTCTATCCGTGCTGTCTATCCGTGCTGTCTATCCATGCTGTCTATCCGTGCTGTCTCTATCCATGCTGTCTATCCGTGCTGTCTCTATCCATGCTGTCTATCCGTGCTGTCTCTATCCATGCTGTCTATCCATGCTGTCTATCCGTGCTGTCTATCCGTGCTGTCTATCCGTGCTGTCTCTATCCGTGCTGTCTATCCATGCTGTCTATCCGTGCTGTCTATCCGTGCTGTCTATCCATGCTGTCTATCCGTGCTGTCTATCCGTGCTGTCTATCCATGCTGTCTATCCGTGCTGTCTATCCGTGCTGTCTATCCGTGCTGTCTATCCATGCTGTCTATCAATGCTGTCTATCCATGCTGTCGATCCATGCTGTCTATCCATGCTGTCTATCCATGCTGTCTATCCGTGCTGTCTATCCATGCTGTCTATCCGTGCTGTCTATCCGTGCTGTCTATCCGTGCTGTCTATCCGTGCTGTCTATCCGTGCTGTCTATCCGTGCTGTCTCTATCCGTGCTGTCTATCCATGCTGTCTATCCGTGCTGTCTATCCGTGCTGTCTCTATCCGTGCTGTCTATCCGTGCTGTCTATCCATGCTGTCTCTACCCGTGCTGTCTATCCGTGCTGTCTATCCGTGCTGTCTCTATCCGTGCTGTCTATCCGTGCTGTCTATCCGTGCTGTCTCTATCCGTGCTGTCTATCCATGCTGTCTATCCGTGCTGTCTATCCGTGCTGTCTCTATCCGTGCTGTCTACCCGTGCTGTCTATCCGTGCTGTCTATCCGTGCTGTCTATCCGTGCTGTCTCTATCCGTGCTGTCTACCCGTGCTGTCTATCCGTGCTGTCTATCCGTGCTGTCTCTATCCGTGCTGTCTATCCGTGCTGTCTATCCATGCTGTCTCTATCCATGCTGTCTATCCGTGCTGTCTATCCGTGCTGTCTCTATCCGTGCTGTCTATCCGTGCTGTCTATCCATGCTGTCTATCCGTGCTGTCTCTATCCATGCTGTCTATCCGTGCTGTCTCTATCCATGCTGTCTATCCGTGCTGTCTATCCGTGCTGTCTCTATCCGTGCTGTCTATCCGTGCTGTCTATCAATGCTGTCTATCCATGCTGTCGATCCATGCTGTCTATCCATGCTGTCTATCCATGCTGTCTATCCGTGCTGTCTCTATCCGTGCTGTCTATCGATGCTGTCTATCGATGCTGTCTATCCGTGCTGTCTATCCATGCTGTCTATCCGTGCTGTCTATCCGTGCTGTCTATCCGTGCTGTCTATCCATGCTGTCTATCGATGCTGTCTATCCATGCTGTCTATCCATGCTGTCTCGATCCATGCTGTCTATCGATGCTGTCTATCCATGCTGTCTATCCATGCTGTCTATCCATGCTGTCTATCCATGCTGTCTATCCATGCTGTCTATCCATGCTGTCTATCCGTGCTGTCTCTATCCGTGCTGTCTATCCGTGCTGTCTATCGATGCTGTCTATCCATGCTATCTATCCATGCTGTCTATCGATGCTGTCTATCCATGCTGTCTATCCGTGCTGTCTCTATCCGTGCTGTCTATCCGTGCTGTCTATCCATGCTGTCTATCCATGCTGTCTATCCATGCTGTCTATCGATGCTGTCTATCCATGCTGTCTATCCATGCTGTCTATCCATGCTGTCTATCCATGCTGTCTATCCATGCTGTCTATCCATGCTGTCTATCCGTGCTGTCTCTATCCGTGCTGTCTATCCGTGCTGTCTATCGATGCTGTCTATCCGTGCTGTCTATCCGTGCTGTCTATCCATGCTGTCTATCCATGCTGTCTATCCATGCTGTCTATCCGTGCTGTGTCTATCCGTGCTGTCTATCGATGCTGTCTATCCATGCTGTCTATCGATGCTGTCTATCCGTGCTGTCTATCCATGCTGTCTATCCATGCTGTCTATCCATGCTGTCTATCCATGCTGTCTATCGATGCTGTCTATCCATGCTGTCTATCCATGCTGTCTATCCGTGCTGTCTATCCGTGCTGTCTCTGTCCATGCTGTCTATCCATGCTGTCTATCCATGCTGTCTATCCGTGCTGTCTATCCGTGCTATCTATCCGTGCTGTCTATCCGTGCTGTCAATCCATGCTGTCTATCCGTGCTGTCTAACCATGCTGTCTCTATCCATGCTGTCCCTATCCATGCTGTCTATCCGTGCTGTCTATCCGTGCTGTCTGTCCGTGCTGACTATCCGTGCTATCTATCCGTGCTGTCTATCCGTGCTGTCAATCCATGCTGTCTATCCGTGCTGTCTAACCATGCTGTCTCTATCCATGCTGTCCCTATCCATGCTGTCTATCCGTGCTGACTATCCATGCTGTCTATCCATGCTGTCTATCCGTGCTGTCTATCCATGCTGTCTATCCGTGCTGTCTATCCGTGCTGTCTGTCCGTGCTGTCTATCCGTGCTGTCTCTATCCATGCTGTCTATCCGTGCTGTCTATCCATGCTGTCTATCCGTGCTGTCTATCCGTGCTGTCTATCCGTGCTGTCTGTCCGTGCTGTCTATCCATGCTGTCTATCCGTGCTGTCTATCCGTGCTGTCTGTCCGTGCTGTCTATCCATGCTGTCTATCCGTGCTGTCTATCCCTGCTGTCTATCCGTGCTGACTATCCATGCTGTCTCTATCCATGCTGTCCCTATCCATGCTGTCTATCCGTGCTGTCTATCCGTGCTGTCTATCCCTGCTGTCTATCCGTGCTGACTATCCATGCTGTCTCTATCCATGCTGTCCCTATCCGTGCTGTCTATCCGTGCTGTCTATCCGTGCTGACTATCCATGCTGTCTCTATCCATGCTGTCTCTATCCATGCTGTCCCTATCCGTGCTGTCTATCCGTGCTGTCTATCCGTGCTGTCTATCCGTGCTGTCTATCCATGCTGTCTATCCGTGCTGTCTATCCCTGCTGTCTATCCGTGCTGTCTATCCGTGCTGTCTGTCCGTGCTGTCTCTATCCATGCTGTCTATCCGTGCTGTCTATCCATGCTGTCTATCCGTGCTGTCTATCCGTGCTGTCTATCCATGCTGTCTCTATCCATGCTGTCCCTATCCATGCTGTCTATCCGTGCTGTCTATCCGTGCTGTCTATCCGTGCTGTCTGTCCGTGCTGACTATCCATGCTGTCTCTATCCATGCTGTCTATCCGTGCTGTCTATCCGTGCTGTCTATCCGTGCTGTCTATCCGTGCTGTCTATCCCTGCTGTCTATCCCTGCTGTCTATCCCTGCTGTCTATCCCTGCTGTCTATCCCTGCTGTCTATCCATGCTGTCTATCCATGCTGACTGTCCGTGCTGTCTATCCGTGCTGTCTATCCGTGCTGTCTATCCGTGCTGTCTATCCGTGCTGTCTATCTGTGCTGTCTATCCGTGCAGTCTATCCATGCTGTCTATCTATGCTGTCTATCCGTGCTGTCTATCCGTGCTGTCTATCCGTGCTGTCTATCCGTGCTGTCTATCCGTGCTGTCTATCTGTGCTGTCTAATCCATGCTGTCTCTATCCATGCTGTCGATCCGTGCTGTCTATCCGTGCTGTCTATCCGTGCTGTCTATCCGTGCTGTCTATCCGTGCTGTCTATCCGTGCTGTCTCTATCGATGCTGTCTATCCGTGCTGTCTATCCGTGCTGTCTATCCGTGCTGTCTATCCGTGCTGTCTATCCGTGCTGTCTATCCGTGCTGTCTATCGATGCTGTCTATCCGTGCTGTCTATCCGTACTGTCTATCCGTGCTGTCTATCCGTGCTGTCTATCCGTGCTGTCTCTATCGATGCTGTCTATCCGTGCTGTCTATCCGTGCTGTCTATCCGTGCTGTCTATCCGTGCTGTCTATCCGTGCTGTCGATCCATGCTGTCTATCCGTGCTGTCTATCCGTGCTGTCTATCCGTGCTGTCTATCCATGCTGTCTGTCCATGCTGACTATCCATGCTGTCTATCCGTGCTGTCTATCCATTCTGTCTATCCGTGCTGTCTATCCGTGCTGTCTATCCGTGCTGTCTATCCTTGCTGTCTATCCGTGCTGTCTATCTGTGCTGTCTCTATCGATGCTGTCTATCCGTGCTGTCTATCCATGCTGTCTATCCGTGCTGTCTATCCGTGCTGTCTATCCGTGCTGTCTATCCGTGCTGTCTATCCATGCTGTCTATCCGTGCTGTCTATCCGTGCTGTCTATCCGTGCTGTCTATCTGTGCTGTCTCTATCCATGCTGTCTCTATCCATGCTGTCTATCCGTGCTGTCTATCCGTGCTGTCTATCCATGCTGTCTATCCATGCTGTCTATCCGTGCTGTCTATCCGTGCTGTCTATCCGTGCTGTCTATCCGTGCTGTCTATCCGTGCTGTCTCTATCGATGCTGTCTATCCGTGCTGTCTATCCGTGCTGTCTATCTGTGCTGTCTCTATCCGTGCTGTCTATCCATGCTGTCTATCCGTGCTGTCTATCCGTGCTGTCTATCCGTGCTGTCTATCCGTGCTGTCTATCCGTGCTGTCTATCCGTGCTGTCTATCCATGCTGTCTATCCGTGCTGTCTATCCGTGCTGTCTATCCGTTCTGTCTATCCATGCTGTCTCTATCCATGCTGTCTATCCATGCTGTCTATCGATGCTGTCTATCCATGCTGTCTATCCGTGCTGTCTATCCGTGCTGTGTATCCGTGCTGTCTATCCGTGCTGTCTATCCGTGCTGTCTCTATCGATGCTGTCTATCCATGCTGTCTATCCATGCTGTCTATCCATGCTGTCTATCCGTGCTGTCTATCCGTGCTGTCTATCCGTGCTGTCTATCCGTGCTGTCTATCCGTGCTGTCTCTATCGATGCTGTCTATCCGTGCTGTCTATCCGTGCTGTCTATCCGTGCTGTCTATCCGTGCTGTCTCTATCCATGCTGTCTATCCGTGCTGTCTATCCGTGCTGTCTATCCGTGCTGTCTATCCATGCTGTCTATCCATGCTGTCTATCCGTGCTGTCTATCCGTGCTGTCTATCCGTGCTGTCTATCCGTGCTGTCTATCCGTGCTGTCTATCCGTGCTGTCTCTATCGATGCTGTCTATCCGTGCTGTCTATCCGTGCTGTCTATCCATGCTGTCTCTATCCATGCTGTCTATCCGTGCTGTCTATCCATGCTGTCTCTATCCGTACTGTCTATCCGTGCTGTCTATCCGTGCTGTCTATCCATGCTGTCTCTATCCATGCTGTCTATCCATGCTGTCTATCCGTGCTGTCTATCCGTGCTGTCTATCCGTGCTGTCTCTATCCGTGCTGTCTATCCGTGCTGTCTATCCGTGCTGTCTCTATCCGTGCTGTCTATCCATGCTGTCTCTATCCATGCTGTCTATCCATGCTGTCTATCCGTGCTGTCTATCCGTGCTGTCTATCCATGCTGTCTCTATCCATGCTGTCTATCCATGCTGTCTATCCGTGCTGTCTATCCGTGCTGTCTATCCGTGCTGTCTCTATCCGTGCTGTCTATCCGTGCTGTCTATCCGTGCTGTCTATCCGTGCTGTCTATCCATGCTGTCTCTATCCGTGCTGTCTATCCGTGCTGTCTATCCATGCTGTCTCTATCCGTACTGTCTATCCGTGCTGTCTATCCGTGCTGTCTATCCGTGCTGTCTCTATCCGTGCTGTCTATCCATGCTGTCTCTATCCGTACTGTCTATCCGTGCTGTCTATCCGTGCTGTCTATCCGTGCTGTCTCTATCCGTGCTGTCTATCCGTGCTGTCTCTATCCATGCTGTCTATCCATGCTGTCTATCCGTGCTGTCTATCCGTGCTGTCTCTATCCGTGCTGTCTATCCATGCTGTCTCTATCCGTGCTGTCTATCCATGCTGTCTATCCATGCTGTCTATCCGTGCTGTCTCTATCCGTGCTGTCTATCCATGCTGTCTCTATCCGTACTGTCTATCCGTGCTGTCTATCCGTGCTGTCTATCCGTGCTGTCTCTATCCGTGCTGTCTATCCGTGCTGTCTCTATCCGTGCTGTCTATCCATGCTGTCTCTATCCGTGCTGTCTATCCATGCTGTCTATCCATGCTGTCTATCCGTGCTGTCTCTATCCGTGCTGTCTATCCGTGCTGCCTATCCGTGCTGTCTATCCATGCTGTCTATCCGTGCTGTCTATCCGTGCTGTCTATCCGTGCTGTCTCTATCCATGCTGTCTATCCGTGCTGTCTATCCGTGCTGTCTCTATCCATGCTGTCTATCCGTGCTGTCTATCCGTGCTGTCTCTATCCGTGCTGTCTCTATCCGTGCTGTCTATCCGTGCTGTCTATCGATGCTGTCTATCCATGCTGTCGATCCATGCTGTCTATCCATGCTGTCTCTATCCATGCTGTCTATCCATGCTGTCTATCCGTGCTGTCTATCCATGCTGTCTATCCGTGCTGTCTATCCGTGCTGTCTATCCGTGCTGTCTCTATCCATGCTGTCTATCCGTGCTGTCTATCCGTGCTGTCTCTATCCATGCTGTCTATCCGTGCTGTCTCTATCCATGCTGTCTATCCGTGCTGTCTATCCATGCTGTCTATCCGTGCTGTCTATCCATGCTGTCTATCCATGCTGTCTATCGATGCTGTCTATCCATGCTGTCTATCCGTGCTGTCTCTATCCGTGCTGTCTATCGATGCTGTCTATCGATGCTGTCTATCCGTGCTGTCTATCCATGCTGTCTATCCGTGCTGTCTATCCGTGCTGTCTATCCGTGCTGTCTATCCATGCTGTCTATCCATGCTGTCTATCGATGCTGTCTATCCATGCTGTCTATCCATGCTGTCTATCCATGCTGTCTATCCATGCTGTCTATCCGTGCTGTCTCTATCCGTGCTGTCTATCCGTGCTGTCTATCGATGCTGTCTATCCATGCTGTCTATCCATGCTGTCTATCGATGCTGTCTATCCATGCTGTCTATCCGTGCTGTCTCTATCCGTGTTGTCTATCCGTGCTGTCTATCGATGCTGTCTATCCATGCTGTCTATCCATGCTGTCTATCCGTGCTGTCTATCCGTGCTGTCTATCCATGCTGTCTATCCGTGCTGTCTATCCGTGCTGTCTATCCGTGCTGTCTATCCATGCTGTCTATCCGTGCTGTCTATCCGTGCTGTCTATCCATGCTGTCTCTATCCATGCTGTCTATCCGTGCTGTCTATCCATGCTGTCTATCCGTGCTGTCTAACCATGCTGTCTCTATCCATGCTGTCCCTATCCATGCTGTCTATCCGTGCTGTCTATCCATGCTGTCTATCTGTGCTGTCTAACCATGCTGTCTCTATCCATGCTGTCCCTATCCATGCTGTCTATCCGTGCTGTCTATCCATGCTGTCTATCCGTGCTGTCTAACCATGCTGTCTCTATCCATGCTGTCCCTATCCATGCTGTCTATCCGTGCTGTCTATCCATGCTGTCTATCCGTGCTGTCTAACCATGCTGTCTCTATCCATGCTGTCCCTATCCATGCTGTCTATCCGTGCTGTCTATCCATGCTGTCTATCCGTGCTGTCAAACCATGCTGTCTCTATCCATGCTGTCCCTATCCATGCTGTCTATCCATGCTGTCTATCCATGCTGTCTGTCCGTGCTGACTATCCATGCTGTCTCTATCCATGCTGTCTATCCGTGCTGTCTATCCGTGCTGTCTATCCGTGCTGTCTATCCGTGCTGTCTATCCGTGCTGTCTATCCGTGCTGTCTATCCCTGCTGTCTATCCCTGCTGGCTATCCCTGCTGTCTATCCCTGCTGTCTATCCCTGCTGTCTATCCCTGCTGTCTATCCCTGCTGTCTATCCCTGCTGTCTATCCATGCTGTCTATCCGTGCTGTCTGTCCGTGCTGTCTATCCGTGCTGTCTATCCGTGCTGTCTATCCGTGCTGTCTATCCGTGCTGTCTATCTGTGCTGTCTATCCGTGCTGTCTATCCGTGCTGTCTATCCATGCTGTCTATCCGTGCAGTCTATCTATGCTGTCTATCCGTGCTGTCTATCCGTGCTGTCTGTCCGTGCTGACTATCCGTGCTGTCTCTATCCATGCTGTCTATCCGTGCTGTCTATCCATGCTGTCTATCCGTGCAGTCTATCTATGCTGTCTATCCGTGCTGTCTATCCGTGCTGTCTATCCGTGCTGTCTATCCGTGCTGTCTATCTGTGCTGTCTATCCGTGCTGTCTAACCGTGCTGTCTATCCATGCTGTCTAATCCATGCTGTCTCTATCCATGCTGTCGATCTGTGCTGTCTATCCGTGCTGTCTATCCGTGCTGTCTATCCGTGCTGTCTATCCGTGCTGTCTCTATCGATGCTGTCTATCCGTGCTGTCTATCCGTGCTGTCTATCCGTGCTGTCTATCCGTGCTGTCTATCCGTGCTGTCTATCGATGCTGTCTATCCGTGCTGTCTATCCATACTGTCTATCCGTGCTGTCTATCCGTGCTGTCTATCCGTGCTGTCTCTATCGATGCTGTCTATCCGTGCTGTCTATCCGTGCTGTGTATCCGTGCTGTCTATCTGTGCTGTCTATCCGTGCTGTCTATCCATGCTGTCTATCCGTGCTGTCTATCCGTGCTGTCTATCCGTGCTGTCTCTATCAATGCTGTCTATCCGTGCTGTTTATCCGTGCTGTCTATCCATGCTGTCTATCGATGCTGTCTATCCGTGCTGTCTATCCGTGCTGTCTATCCATGCTGTCTATCCATGCTGTCTATCCGTGCTGTCTATCCGTGCTGTCTCTATCAATGCTGTCTATCCGTGCTGTTTATCCGTGCTGTCTATCCATGCTGTCTATCGATGCTGTCTATCCGTGCTGTTTATCCGTGCTGTCTATCCGTGCTGTCTCTATCAATGCTGTCTATCCGTGCTGTCTCTATCGATGCTGTCTATCGATGCTGTCTATCCGTGCTGTTTATCCGTGCTGTCTATCCGTGCTGTCTATCCGTGCTGTCTATCCGTGCTGTCTCTATCGATGCTGTCTATCCGTGCTGTCTATCCGTGCTGTCTATCCGTGCTGTCTATCCGTGCTGTCTATCCGTGCTGTCTATCCGTGCTGTCGATCCATGCTGTCTATCCGTGCTGTCTATCTGTGCTGTCTATCCGTGCTGTCTATCCATTCTGTCTAGCCGTGCTGTCTATCCGTGCTGTCTATCCGTGCTGTCTATCCGTGCTGTCTATCCGTGCTGTCTATCTGTGCTGTCTCAATCGATGCTGTCTATCCGTGCTGTCTATCCATGCTGTCTATCCGTGCTGTCTATCCGTGCTGTCTATCCATGCTGTCTATCCGTGCTGTCTATTCGTGCTGTCTATCCGTGCTGTCTATCTGTGCTGTCTCTATCCATGCTGTCTCTATCCATGCTGTCTATCCGTGCTGTCTATCCGTGCTGTCTATCCATGCTGTCTATCCATGCTGTCTATCCGTGCTGTCTATCCGTGCTGTCTATCCGTGCTGTCTATCCGTGCTGTCTATCCGTGCTGTCTCTATCGATGCTGTCTATCCGTGCTGTCTATCCGTGCTGTCTATTTGTGCTGTCTCTATCCATGCTGTCTCTATCCATGCTGTCTATCCGTGCTGTCTATCCGTGCTGTCTATCCGTGCTGTCTATCCATGCTGTCTATCCGTGCTGTCTATCCGTGCTGTCTATCCGTGCTGTCTATCTGTGCTGTCTCTATCCATGCTGTCTCTATCCATGCTGTCTATCCGTGCTGTCTCTATCCATGCTGTCTATCCGTGCTGTCTATCCGTGCTGTCTCTATCGATGCTGTCTATCCAGGCTGTCTATCCATGCTGTCTATCCGTGCTGTCTATCCGTGCTGTCTATCCGTGCTGTCTATCCATGCTGTCTATCCGTGCTGTCTATCCGTGCTGTCTATCCGTGCTGTCTATCTGTGCTGTCTCTATCGATGCTGTCTATCCGTGCTGTCTATCCGTGCTGTCTATCCGTGCTGTCTATCCGTGCTGTCTATCCGTGCTGTCTATCCGTGCTGTCTATCCGTGCTGTCTATCCATGCTGTCTATCCGTGCTGTCTATCCGTGCTGTCTATCCGTGCTGTCTATCCTTGCTGTCTATCCATGCTGTCTATCCATGCTGTCTATCCGTGCTGTCTCTATCCGTGCTGTCTATCCGTGCTGTCTATCCGTGCTGTCTATCCGTGCTGTCTATCCGTGCTGTCTCTATCGATGCTGTCTATCCGTGCTGTCTATCCGTGCTGTCTCTATCGATGCTGTCTATCCGTGCTGTCTATCCGTGCTGTCTATCCGTGCTGTCTATCCGTGCTGTCTATCCGTGCTGTCTCTATCGATGCTGTCTATCCGTGCTGTCTATCCGTGCTGTCTATCCGTGCTGTCTATCCGTGCTGTCTATCCGTGCTGTCTCTATCCGTGCTGTCTCTATCGATGCTGTCTATCCGTGCTGTCTATCCGTGTTGTCTATCCGTGCTGTCTATCCGTGCTGTCTATCCATGTTGTCTATCCGTGCTGTCTATCCGTGCTGTCTATCCGTGCTGTCTATCCATGCTGTCTATCTGTGCTGTCTATCCGTGCTGTCTCTATCCGTGCTGTCTATCCGTGCTGTCTATCCGTGCTGTCTCTATCGATGCTGTCTATCCGTGCTGTCTATCCGTGCTGTCTATCCGTGCTGTCTATCCGTGCTGTCTATCCGTGCTGTCTATCCGTGCTGTCTCTATCGATGCTGTCTATCCGTGCTGTCTATCCGTGCTGTCTATCCGTGCTGTCTATCCATGCTGTCTATCCGTGCTGTCTATCCATGCTGTCTATCCGTGCTGTCTCTATCCGTGCTGTCTATCCGTGCTGTCTATCCGTGCTGTCTCTATCCGTGCTGTCTATCCGTGCTGTCTCTATCCATGCTGTCTATCCATGCTGTCTATCCGTGCTGTCTATCCATGCTGTCTATCCGTGCTGTCTCTATCCATGCTGTCTATCCGTGCTGTCTATCCGTGCTGTCTATCCATGCTGTCTATCCGTGCTGTCTATCCATGCTGTCTATCCGTGCTGTCTATCCGTGCTGTCTATCCATGCTGTCTATCCGTGCTGTCTCTATCCGTGCTGTCTATCCGTGCTGTCTATCCGTGCTGTCTCTATCCGTGCTGTCTCTATCCATGCTGTCTATCCGTGCTGTCTCTATCGATGCTGTCTATCCATGCTGTCTATCCGTGCTGTCTATCCATGCTGTCTATCCGTGCTGTCTCTATCCGTGCTGTCTCTATCCGTGCTGTCTATCCGTGCTGTCTCTATCCATGCTGTCTATCCGTGCTGTCTATCCGTGCTGTCTATCCGTGCTGTCTATCCGTGCTGTCTCTATCCGTGCTGTCTATCCGTGCTGTCTATCCATGCTGTCTATCCGTGCTGTCTATCCGTGCTGTCTATCCGTGCTGTCTATCCGTGCTGTCTCTATCCGTGCTGTCTATCCGTGCTGTCTATCCATGCTGTCTATCCGTGCTGTCTCTATCCGTGCTGTCTATCCGTGCTGTCTCTATCCATGCTGTCTATCCGTGCTGTCTATCCGTGCTGTCTATCCGTGCTGTCTATCCATGCTGTCTATCCGTGCTGTCTATCCATGCTGTCTATCCGTGCTGTCTATCTGTGCTGTCTATCCGTGCTGTCTATCCGTGCTGTCTCTATCCGTGCTGTCTATCCGTGCTGTCTATCCATGCTGTCTATCCGTGCTGTCTCTATCCGTGCTGTCTATCCGTGCTGTCTCTATCCATGCTGTCTATCCGTGCTGTCTATCCGTGCTGTCTCTATCCGTGCTGTCTATCCGTGCTGTCTATCCATGCTGTCTATCCGTGCTGTCTATCCGTGCTGTCTATCCGTGCTGTCTCTATCCGTGCTGTCTATCCGTGCTGTCTATCCGTGCTGTCTATCCGTGCTGTCTATCCGTGCTGTCTATCTGTGCTGTCTATCCATGTTGTCTATCCATGCTGTCTATCCGTGCTGTCTATCCGTGCTGTCTATCCATGCTGTCTCTATCCATGCTGTCTATCCATGCTGTCTATCCGTGCTGTCTCTATCCGTGCTGTCTATCCGTGCTGTCTATCCGTGCTGTCTATCCGTGCTGTCTATCCGTGCTGTCTATCTGTGCTGTCTATCCATGTTGTCTATCCATGCTGTCTATCCGTGCTGTCTATCCGTGCTGTCTATCCATGCTGTCTATCCATGCTGTCTATCCATGCTGTCTATCCGTGCTGTCTATCCGTGCTGTCTATCCGTGCTGTCTATCCGTGCTGTCTATCTGTGCTGTCTATCCATGTTGTCTATCCATGCTGTCTATCCATGCTGTCTATCCATGCTGTCTATCCATGCTGTCTATCCATGTTGTCTATCCATGCTGTCTATCCGTGCTGTCTATCCGTGCTGTCTATCCATGCTGTCTATCCATGCTGTCTCTATCCGTGCTGTCTATCCGTGCTGTCTATCCGTGCTGTCTATCCGTGCTGTCTATCCGTGCTGTCTATCTGTGCTGTCTATCCATGTTGTCTATCCATGCTGTCTATCCGTGCTGTCTATCCGTGCTGTCTATCCATGCTGTCTATCCATGCTGTCTATCCGTGCTGTCTATCCGTGCTGTCTATCCGTGCTGTCTATCCGTGCTGTCTATCTGTGCTGTCTATCCATGTTGTCTATCCATGCTGTCTATCCGTGCTGTCTATCCGTGCTGTCTATCCATGCTGTCTCTATCCATGCTGTCTATCCGTGCTGTCTATCCGTGCTGTCTATCCATGCTGTCTATCCATGCTGTCTATCCATGCTGTCTATCCGTGCTGTCTATCCATGCTGTCTATCCATGCTGTCTATCCGTGCTGTCTCTATCCATGCTGTCTATCCGTGCTGTCTCTATCCGTGCTGTCTATCCGTGCTGTCTCTATCCATGCTGTCTATCCATGCTGTCTATCCGTGCTGTCTATCCGTGCTGTCTATCCGTGCTGTCTATCCATGCTGTCTATCCGTGCTGTCTATCCATGCTGTCTATCCGTGCTGTCTATCCGTGCTGTCTATCCGTGCTGTCTATCCGTGCTGTCTCTATCCGTGCTGTCTATCTGTGCTGTCTATCCGTGCTGTCTATCCGTGCTGTCTATCCGTGCTGTCTATCCATGCTGTCTATCCGTGCTGTCTATCCGTGCTGTCTCTATCCATGCTGTCTATCCGTGCTGTCTCTATCCATGCTGTCTATCCGTGCTGTCTATCCGTGCTGTCTATCCGTGCTGTCTCTATCCGTGCTGTCTATCCGTGCTGTCTATCCGTGCTGTCTATCCGTGCTGTCTCTATCCGTGCTGTCTCTATCCGTGCTGTCTCTATCCATGCTGTCTATCCGTGCTGTCTATCCGTGCTGTCTCTATCCGTGCTGTCTCTATCCGTGCTGTCTCTATCCATGCTGTCTATCCGTGCTGTCTATCCGTGCTGTCTATCCGTGCTGTCTATCCGTGCTGTCTATCCGTGCTGTCTATCCGTGCTGTCTATCCGTGCTGTCTATCCGTGCTGTCTATTCGTGCTGTCTATCCGTGCTGTCTATCCGTGCTGTCTATCCGTGCTGTCTCTATCGATGCTGTCTATCCGTGCTGTCTATCCGTGCTGTCTATCCGTGCTGTCTATCCGTGCTGTCTCTATCGATGCTGTCTATCCATGCTGTCTATCCATGCTGTCTCTATCCATGCTGTCTATCCATGCTGTCTATCCGTGCTGTCTATCCGTGCTGTCTATCCGTGCTGTCTATCCGTGCTGTCTATCCGTGCTGTCTATCCGTGCTGTCTATCGATGCTGTCTATCCATGCTGTCTATCCATGCTGTCTCTATCCATGCTGTCTATCCATGCTGTCTATCCGTGCTGTCTGTCCGTGCTGTCTATCCGTGCTGTCTATCCGTGCTGTCTATCGATGCTGTCTATCCATGCTGTCTATCCATGCTGTCTCTATCCATGCTGTCTATCCATGCTGTCTATCCGTGCTGTCTGTCCGTGCTGTCTATCCGTGCTGTCTCTATCCGTGCTGTCTCTATCAGTGCTGTCTATCCGTGCTGTCTATCCGTGCTGTCTATCGATGCTGTCTATCCATGCTGTCTATCCATGCTGTCTCTATCCATGCTGTCTATCCATGCTGTCTATCCGTGCTGTCTATCCGTGCTGTCTATCCGTGCTGTCTATCCGTGCTGTCTATCCGTGCTGTCTATCCGTGCTGTCTATCCGTGCTGTCTATCGATGCTGTCTATCCATGCTGTCTTTCCGTGCTGTCTATCGATGCTGTCTATCCATGCTGTCTCTATCCATGCTGTCTATCCATGCTGTCTATCCGTGCTGTCTATCCGTGCTGTCTATCCGTGCTGTCTCTATCGATGCTGTCTATCCGTGCTGTCTATCCGTGCTGTCTATCCGTGCTGTCTATCCATGCTGTCTATCCATGCTGTCTCTATCCGTGCTGTCTATCCGTGCTGTCTATCCGTGCTGTCTCTATCCGTGCTGTCTATCCATGCTGTCTATCCATGCTGTCTCTATCCGTGCTGTCTATCCGTGCTGTCTATCCGTGCTGTCTCTATCCATGCTGTCTATCCGTGCTGTCTATCCGTGCTGTCTATCCGTGCTGTCTCTATCCGTGCTGTCTCTATCCGTGCTGTCTATCCGTGCTGTCTATCCATGCTGTCTATCCGTGCTGTCTATCCGTGCTGTCTATCCGTGCTGTCTCTATCGATGCTGTCTATCCATGCTGTCTATCCGTGCTGTCTCTATCCATGCTGTCTATCCATGCTGTCTATCCGTGCTGTCTATCCGTGCTGTCTATCCGTGCTGTCTATCCGTGCTGTCTATCCGTGCTGTCTCTATCCATGCTGTCTATCCGTGCTGTCTATCCGTGCTGTCTATCCGTGCTGTCTATCCGTGCTGTCTATCCGTGCTGTCTCTATCCGTGCTGTCTATCCGTGCTGTCTATCCGTGCTGTCTATCCATGCTGTCTATCCGTGCTGTCTATCCGTGCTGTCTATCCGTGCTGTCTATCCGTGCTGTCTCTATCGATGCTGTCTATCCATGCTGTCTATCCGTGCTGTCTATCCGTGCTGTCTATCCGTGCTGTCTATCCGTGCTGTCTATCCGTGCTGTCTATCGATGCTGTCTATCCGTGCTGTCTATCCGTGCTGTCTATCGATGCTGTCTATCCGTGCTGTCTATCGATGCTGTCTATCCATGCTGTCTATCCATGCTGTCTCTATCCATGCTGTCTATCCATGCTGTCTATCCGTGCTGTCTATCCGTGCTGTCTATCCGTGCTGTCTATCCGTGCTGTCTATCCGTGCTGTCTATCCGTGCTGTCTATCCGTGCTGTCTATCCGTGCTGTCTATCCGTGCTGTCTATCGATGCTGTCTATCCATGCTGTCTATCCATGCTGTCTCTATCCATGCTGTCTATCCATGCTGTCTATCCGTGCTGTCTATCCGTGCTGTCTATCCGTGCTGTCTATCCGTGCTGTCTATCCGTGCTGTCTATCGATGCTGTCTATCCATGCTGTCTATCCATGCTGTCTCTATCCATGCAGTCTATCCATGCTGTCTATCCGTGCTGTCTATCCGTGCTGTCTATCCGTGCTGTCTATCCGTGCTGTCTATCCGTGCTGTCTATCCGTGCTGTCTATCCGTGCTGTCTATCGATGCTGTCTATCCACGCTGTCTATCGATGCTGTCTATCCGTGCTGTCTATCGATGCTGTCTATCCATGCTGTCTTTCCGTGCTGTCTATCGATGCTGTCTATCCGTGCTGTCTATCCGTGCTGTCTATCGATGCTGTCTATCCATGCTGTCTCTATCCATGCTGTCTATCCATGCTGTCTATCCGTGCTGTCTATCCGTGCTGTCGATCCATGCTGTCTCTATCCACGCTGTCTATCCTTGCTGTCTATCCGTGCTGTCTATCCATGCTGTCTATCCGTGCTGTCTATCCGTGCTGTCTCTATCCATGCTGCCTATCCGTGCTGTCTATCCGTGCTGTCTATCCGTACTGTCAATCCATGCTGTCTCTATCGATGCTCTCTATCCATGCTGTCTATCCATGCTGTCTATCCGTGCTGTCTATCCGTACTGTCTATCCGTACTGTCTATCCGTGCTGTCTCTATCGATGCTGTCTATCCGTGCTGTCTATCCATGCTGTCTATCCATGCTGTCTATCCGTGCTGTCTATCGATGCTGTCTATCCGTGCTGTCTATCCGTGCTGTCTATCCGTGCTGTCTATCCGTGCTGTCTCTATCGATGCTGTCTATCCGTGCTGTTTATCCGTGCTGTCTATCCGTGCTGTCTATCCATGCTGTCAATCCGTGCTGTCTATCCGTGCTGTCTATCCGTGCTGTCTATCCATGCTGTCTATCCACGCTGTCTATCCATGCTGTCTATCCGTGCTGTCTATCCGTGCTGTCGATCCATGCTGTCTCTATCCACGCTGTCTATCCATGCTGTCTATCCGTGCTGTCTATCCGTGCTGTCTATCCATGCTGTCTATCCGTGCTGTCAATCCGTGCTGTCTCTGTCCATGCTGTCTATCCATGCTGTCTATCCATGCTGTCTATCGGTGCTGTCTATCCGTGCTGTCTATCCGTGCTGTCTATCGATGCTGTCTATCGGTGCTGTCTATCCATGCTGTCTATCTGTGCTGTCTCTATCGATGCTGTCTATCCGTGCTGTTTATCCATGCTGTCCCTGTCCATGCTGTATATCCATGCTGTCTATCCGTGCTGTTTATCCGTGCTGTCTATCCGTGCTGTGTATCCGTGCTGTCAATTCATGCTGTCTATCCGTGCTGTCAATTCATGCTGTCTATCCGTGCTGTCTATCCGTGCTGTCTATCCATGCTGTCTATCCGTGCTGTCTCTATCGATGCTCTCTATCCATGCTGTCTATCCATGCTGTCTATCCGTACTGTCTATCCGTGCTGTCTATCCGTGCTGTCTATCTGTGCTGTATCTATCGATGCTGTCTATCCGTGCTGTTTATCCGTGCTGTATATCCGTGCTGTCTATCCATGCTGTCTATCCATGCTGTCTATCCGTGCTGTCTCTATCCGTGCTGTCTATCCGTGCTGTCTATCCATGCTGTCTATCCATGCTGTCTATCCGTGCTGTCTCTATCCGTGCTGTCTATCCGTGCTGTCTATCCATGCTGTCTATCCATGCTGTCTATCCGTGCTGTCTATCCATGCTGTCTATCCATGCTGTCTATCCATGCTGTCTCTATCGATGCTGTCTATCCGTGCTGTCTATCCGTGCTGTCTCTATCGATGCTGTCTATCCGTGCTGTTTATCCGTGCTGTCTATCCGTGCGGTCTATCCGTGCGGTCTATCCGTGCTGTCTATCCGTGCTGTCTATCCGTGCTGTCTATCCGTGCTGTCTATCCGTGCTGTCGATCCGTGCGGTCTATCCGTGCTGTCTATCTGTGCTGTCTATCCGTGCTGTCTATCCGTGCTGTCTATCCGTGCTGTCTATCCGTGCTGTCTATCCGTGCTGTCTCTATCGATGCTGTCTATCCGTGCTGTCTATCCGTGCTGTCTATCCGTGCTGTCTATCCGTGCTGTCTCTATCCGTGCTGCCTATCCGTGCTGTCTATCCATGCTGTCTATCCATGCTGTCTATCCGTGCTGTCTATCCATGCTGTCTATCCATGCTGTCTATCCGTGCTGTCTCTATCGATGCTGTCTATCCGTGCTGTTTATCCGTGCTGTTTATCCGTGCTGTCTATCCGTGCGGTCTATCCGTGCGGTCTATCCGTGCTGTCTATCCGTGCTGTCTATCCGTGCTGTCTATCCGTGCTGTCTATCCGTGCTGTCTATCCGTGCTGTCTATCTGTGCTGTCTATCCGTGCTGTCTCTATCGATGCTGTCTATCCGTGCTGTCTATCCAGGCTGTCTATCCATGCTGTCTATCCGTGCTGTCTATCCGTGCTGTCTATCCGTGCTGTCTATCCGTGCTGTCTATCTGTGCTGTCTCTATCGATGCTGTCTATCCGTGCTGTCTATCCGTGCTGTCTATCCATGCTGTCTATCCGTGCTGTCTATCCGTGCTGTCTCTCCGTGCTGTCTATCCGTGCTGTCTATCCGTGCTGTCTATCCGTGCTGTCTATCCGTGCTGTCTCTCCGTGCTGTCTATCCGTGCTGTCTATCCATGCTGTCTATCCGTGCTGTCTATCCGTGCTGTCTCTCCGTGCTGTCTATCCGTGCTGTCTATCCATGCTGTCTATCCGTGCTGTCTAACCATGCTGTCTCTATCCATGCTGTCTATCCGTGCTGTCTATCCGTGCTGTCTATCCATGCTGTCTATCCGTGCTGTCTATCCGTGCTGTCTATCCCTGCTGTCTATCCATGCTGTCAATCTGTGCTGTCTATCTGTGCTATCTATCTGTGCTGTCTATCCATGCTGTCTATCCATGCTGTCTGTCCGTGCTGACTATCCGTGCTGTCTATCCGTGCTGTCTATCCATGCTGTCTATCCGTGCTGTCTATCCATGCTGTCTCTATCCATGCTGTCTATCCGTGCTGTCTATCCGTGCTGTCTATCCATGCTGTCTATCCGTGCTGTCTATCTGTGCTGTCTCTATCGATGCTGTCTATCCGTGCTGTTTATCCGTGCTGTCTATCCATGCTGTCTATCCGTGCTGTCTATCCGTGCTGTCTATCCATGCTGTCTATCCGTGCTGTCTATCCGTGCTGTCTATCCGTGCTGTCTATCTGTGCTGTCTATCCGTACTGTCTATCCGTGCTGTCTATCAGTGCTGTCTCTATCGATGCTGTCTATCCATGCTGTCTATCCGTGCTGTCTATCCGTGCTGTCTATCCATGCTGTCTATCCGTGCTGTCTATCCGTGCTGTCTATCCGTGCTGTCTATCCGTGCTGTCTATCCATGCTGTCTATCCGTGCTGTCTATCCGTGCTGTCTCTATCGATGCTGTCTATCCGTGCTGTCTATCCGTGCTGTCTATCCATGCTGTCTATCCGTGCTGTCTATCCGTGCTGTCTATCCAGGCTGTCTATCCAGGCTGTCTATCCATGCTGTCTCTATCCGTGCTGTCTATCCGTGCTGTCTATCCGTGCTGTCTATCCGTGCTGTCTATCCGTGCTGTCTCTATCGATGCTGTCTATCCGTGCTGTCTATCCGTGCTGTCTATCCGTGCTGTCTATCCGTGCTGTCTCTATCGATGCTGTCTATCCATGCTGTCTATCCGTGCTGTCTATCCGTGCTGTCTATCCATGCTGTCTATCCATGCTGTCTATCCGTGCTGTCTATCCGTGCTGTCTATCCATGCTGTCTATCCGTGCTGTCTATCCGTGCTGTCTATCCGTGCTGTCTATCCGTGCTGTCTATCTGTGCTGTCTATCCGTGCTGTCTATCGATGCTGTCTATCCATGCTGTCTATCCGTGCTGTCTATCCGTGCTGTCTATCCATGCTGTCTATCCATGCTGTCTATCCGTGCTGTCTATCCGTGCTGTCTATCCGTGCTGTCTATCCATGCTGTCTATCTGTGCTGTCTATCCGTGCTGTCTATCCGTGCTGTCTATCCGTGCTGTCTATCTGTGCTGTCTATCCGTGCTGTCTATCCGTGCTGTCTATCCATGCTGTCTATCCGTGCTGTCTATCCGTGCTGTCTATCCATGCTGTCTATCCATGCTGTCTATCCATGCTGTCTATCCGTGCTGTCTATCCGTGCTGTCTATCCGTGCTGTCTATCCGTGCTGTCTATCTGTGCTGTCTATCCGTGCTGTCTCTATCGATGCTGTCTATCCATGCTGTCTATCCGTGCTGTCTATCCGTGCTGTCTATCCATGCTGTCTATCCATGCTGTCTATCCGTGCTGTCTATCCGTGCTGTCTATCCGTGCTGTCTATCCATGCTGTCTATCTGTGCTGTCTATCCGTGCTGTCTATCCGTGCTGTCTATCCGTGCTGTCTATCTGTGCTGTCTATCCGTGCTGTCTATCCGTGCTGTCTATCCGTGCTGTCTATCTGTGCTGTCTATCCGTGCTGTCTATCCACGCTGTCTATCCGTGCTGTCTATCCGTGCTGTCTATCCTTGCTGTCTATCCGTGCTGTCTATCCGTGCTGTCTATCCGTGCTGTCTATCCATGCTGTCTATCCACGCTGTCTATCCGTGCTGTCTATCCGTGCTGTCTATCCGTGCTGTCTATCCGTGCTGTCTATCCGTGCTGTCTATCCACGCTGTCTATCCGTGCTGTCTATCCGTGCTGTCTATCCGTGCTGTCTCTATCGATGCTGTCTATCCGTGCTGTCTATCCGTGCTGTCTATCCGTGCTGTCTATCGATGCTGTCTATCCATGCTGTCTATCCATGCTGTCTATCCATGCTGTCTATCCGTGCTGTCTATCCGTGCTGTCTATCCACGCTGTCTATCCGTGCTGTCTATCCGTGCTGTCTATCCATGCTGTCTATCCGTGCTGTCTATCCGTGCTGTCTATCCACGCTGTCTATCTGTGCTGTCTATCCGTGCTGTCTATCTGTGCTGTATATCCATGCTGTATATCCATGCTGTCTCTATCCATGCTGTCTATCCGTGCTGTCTATCCGTGCTGTCTATCCGTGCTGTCTATCCGTGCTGTCTATCCGTGCTGTCTATCCGTGCTGTCTCTATCCGTGCTGTCTCTATCCATGCTGTCTCTATCCGTGCTGTCTATCCGTGCTGTCTCTATCCGTGCTGTCTCTATCCGTGCTGTCTCTATCCGTGCTGTCTATCCATGCTGTCTATCCGTGCTGTCTCTATCCATGCTGTCTATCCGTGCTGTCTATCCGTGCTGTCTATCCGTGCTGTCTATCCGTGCTGTCTATCCGTGCTGTCTCTATCCATGCTGTCTATCTGTGCTGTCTATCCGTGCTGTCTATCCGTGCTGTCTATCCGTGCTGTCTATCCGTGCTGTCTATCCGTGCTGTCTCTATCCATGCTGTCTATCCGTGCTGTCTATCCGTGCTGTCTATCCGTGCTGTCTATCCGTGCTGTCTATCCGTGCTGTCTATCCGTGCTGTCTATCCATGCTGTCTATCTGTGCTGTCTATCCATGCTGTCTATCCATGCTGTCTATCCATGCTGCCTATCCGTGCTGTCTATCCATGCTGTCTATCCATGCTGTCTATCCGTGCTGTCTATCTGTGCTGTCTATCTGTGCTGTCTATCCGTGCTGTCTATCCATGCTGTCTATCTGTGCTGTCTATCCGTGCTGTCTATCCGTGCAGTCTATCCGTGCTGTCTATCTGTGCTGTCTATCCGTGCTGTCTATCCACGCTGTCTATCCGTGCTGTCTATCCGTGCTGTCTATCCATGCTGTCTATCCGTGCTGTCTATCCGTGCTGTCTATCCATGCTGTCTATCCATGCTGTCTATCCACGCTGTCTATCCGTGCTGTCTATCCGTGCTGTCTATCCATGCTGTCTATCCGTGCTGTCTATCCGTGCTGTCTATCCATGCTATCTATCCATGCTGTCTATCCGTGCTGTCGATCCGTGCTGTCGATCCGTGCTGTCTATCCGTGCTGTCTATCGATGCTGTCTATCCATGCTGTCTATCCGTGCTGTCTATCCGTGCTGTCTATCCATGCTATCTATCCATGCTGTCTATCCGTGCTGTCGATCCGTGCTGTCGATCCGTGCTGTCTATCCGTGCTGTTTATCGATGCTGTCTATCCGTGCTGTCTATCCATGCTGTCTATCTGTGCTGTCTATCCGTGCTGTCTATCCGTGCTGTCTATCTGTGCTGTATATCCATGCTGTCTCTATCCATGCTGTCTATCCATGCTGTCTATCCGTGCTGTCTATCCGTGCTGTCTATCCGTGCTGTCTATCCGTGCTGTCTATCCATGCTCTCTATCCGTGCTGTCTATCCGTGCTGTCTATCCATGCTGTCTATCCGTGCTGTCTATCCGTGCTGTCTATCCATGCTGTCTATCCGTGTTGTCTCTATCCGTGCTGTCTATCCGTGCTGTCTATCCGTGCTGTCTATCCGTGCTGTCTATCCGTGCTGTCTATCCGTGCTGTCTATCCGTGCTGTCTATCCATGCTGTCTATCCGTGCTGTCTATCTGTGCTGTCTATCCGTGCTGTCTCTATCGATGCTGTCTATCTGTGCTGTCTATCCGTGCTGTCTATCGATGCTGTCTGTATCCGTGCCGTCTCTATCCATGCTGTCTATCCATGCTGTCTATCCATGCTGTCTATCCGTTTTGTCTATCCGTTCTGTCTATCCATGCTGTCTATCCATGCTGTCTATCCGTTCTGTCTATCCATGCTGTCTATCCATGCTGTCTATCCATGCTGTCTATCCATGCTGTCTATCGACGCTGTCTATCCGTGCTGTCGATCCGTGCTGTCTCTATCGATGCTGTCTATCCGTGCTGTCTATCCGTGCTGTCTATCCATGCTGTCTATCCGTGCTGTCTCTATCCGTGCTGTCTATCCGTGCTGTCTATCCATGCTGTCTATCCATGCTGTCTATCCATGCTGTCTATCCGTGCTGTCTCTATCCGTGCTGTCTATCCGTGCTGTCTATCCATGCTGTCTATCCATGCTGTCTATCCATGCTGTCTATCCGTGCTGTCTATCCGTGCTGTCTATCCATGCTGTCTATCCATGCTGTCTATCCACGCTGTCTATCCGTGCTGTCTATCCGTGCTGTCTATCCATGCTGTCTATCCGTGCTGTCTATCCGTGCTGTCTATCCATGCTGTCGATCCGTGCTGTCTATCTGTGCTGTATATCCATGCTGTCTCTATCCATGCTGTCTATCCATGCTGTCTATCCGTGCTGTCTATCCGTGCTGTCTATCCGTGCTGTCTATCTGTGCTGTATATCCATGCTGTCTCTATCCATGCTGTCTATCCATGCTGTCTATCCGTGCTGTCTATCCGTGCTGTCTATCCGTGCTGTCTATCTGTGCTGTCTATCCATGCTGTCTATCCGTGCTGTCTATCCGTGCTGTCTATCCGTGCTGTCTATCCGTGCTGTCTATCCGTGCTGTCTATCCGTGCTGTCTATCTGTGCTGTCTATCCATGCTGTCTATCCGTGCTGTCTATCCGTGCTGTCTATCCGTGCTGTCTATCTGTGCTGTCTATCCGTGCTATCTATCCGTGCTGTCTATCCATGCTGTCTATCCGTGCTGTCTATCCGTGCTGTCTATCCATGCTGTCTATCCGTGTTGTCTCTATCCGTGCTGTCTATCCGTGCTGTCTATCCGTGCTGTCTATCCGTGCTGTCTATCCGTGCTGTCTATCCGTGCTGTCTATCCGTGCTGTCTATCCGTGCTGTCTATCTGTGCTGTCTATCCGTGCTGTCTATCTGTGCTGTCTATCCGTGCTGTCTCTATCCGTGCTGTCTATCCGTGCTGTCTATCTGTGCTGTCTATCTGTGCTGTCTATCCGTGCTGTCTATCTGTGCTGTCTATCCGTGCTGTCTCTATCTGTGCTGTCTATCCGTGCTGTCTATCTGTGCTGTCTATCCGTGCTGTCTATCCATGCTGTCTATCCGTGCTGTCTATCCGTGCTGTCTATCCATGCTGTCTATCCGTGTTGTCTCTATCCGTGCTGTCTATCCGTGCTGTCTATCCGTGCTGTCTATCCGTGCTGTCTATCCGTGCTGTCTATCCGTGCTGTCTATCCGTGCTGTCTATCCGTGCTGTCTATCCGTGCTGTCTATCGATGCTGTCTATCCGTGCTGTCTATCCGTGCTGTCTATCTGTGCTGTCTATCCGTGCTGTCTATCTGTGCTGTCTATCCGTGCTGTCTATCCGTGCTGTCTATCCGTGCTGTCTATCCGTGCTGTCTCTATCGATGCTGTCTATCTGTGCTGTCTATCCGTGCTGTCTATCCGTGCTGTCTGTATCCGTGCCGTCTATCCATGCTGTCTATCCGTTTTGTCTATCCGTTCTGTCTATCCATGCTGTCTATCCGTTTTGTCTATCCGTTCTGTCTATCCATGCTGTCTATCCATGCTGTCTATCCGTTCTGTCTATCCATGCTGTCTATCCATGCTGTCTATCCGTGCTGTCTATCCGTGCTGTCTATCCGTGCTGTCTATCCGTGCTGTCTATCCGTGCTGTCTATCCATGCTGTCTATCCATGCTGTCTATCCATGCTGTCTATCCGTGCTGTCTCTATCCGTGCTGTCTATCCGTGCTGTCTATCCGTGCTGTCTATCCGTGCTGTCTCTATCCGTGCTGTCTATCCATGCTGTCCATCCATGCTGTCTATCCGTGCTGTCAATCTGTGCTGTCTATCCGTGCTGTCTATCCATGCTGTCTATCCATGCTGTCTATCCGTGCTGTCTATCCGTGCTGTCTATCCATGCTGTCTATCCATGCTGTCTATCCGTGCTGTCTCTATCCGTGCTGTCTATCCGTGCTGTCTATCCGTGCTGTCTATCCGTGCTGTCTCTATCCATGCTGTCTATCCATGCTGTCTATCCATGCTGTCTATCCGTGCTGTCTATCCATGCTGTCTATCCATGCTGTCTATCCGTGCTGTCTCTATCCGTGCTGTCTATCCGTGCTGTCTATCCGTGCTGTCTATCCGTGCTGTCTCTATCCGTGCTGTCTATCCATGCTGTCCATCCATGCTGTCTATCCGTGCTGTCTATCCGTGCTGTCTATCCATGCTGTCTATCCGTGCTGTCTATCCGTGCTGTCTATCCGTGCTGTCTATCCATGCTGTCTATCCGTGCTGTCTATCCGTGCTGTCTATCTGTGCTGTCTATCGATGCTGTCTATCCGTGCTGTCTATCGGTGCTGTCTATCCGTGCTGTCTATCGGTGCTGTCTATCTGTGCTGTCTATCGATGCTGTCTATCCGTGCTTTCTATCCGTGCTGTCTATCCACGCTGTCTATCCGTGCTGTCTATCCACGCTGTCAATCCGTGCTGTCTATCCGTGCTGTCTATCCGTGCTGTCTATCCACGCTGTCTATCCACGCTGTCTATCCACGCTGTCTATCCATGCTGTCTATCCATGCTGTCTATCCGTGCTGTCTATCCGTGCTGTCGATCCATGCTGTCTCTATGCACGCTGTCTATCCATGCTGTCTATCCGTGCTGTCTATCCGTGCGGTCTATCCGTGCTGTCTATCCATGCTGTCTATCCATGCTGTCTATCCGTGCTGTCTATCCATGCTGTCTATCCATGCTGTCTATCCGTGCTGTCTATCCATGCTGTCTATCGACGCTGTCTATCCGTGCTGTCGATCCGTGCTGTCTCTATCGATGCTGTCTATCCGTGCTGTCTATCCGTGCTGTCTATCTGTGCTGTCTCTATCCATGCTGTCTATCCGTGCTGTCTATCCATGCTGTCTATCCGTGCTGTCTATCCGTGCTGTCTCTATCCGTGCTGTCTATCCGTGCTGTCTATCCATGCTGTCTATCCATGCTGTCTATCCATGCTGTCTATCCGTGCTGTCTATCCGTGCTGTCTATCCATGCTGTCTATCCATGCTGTCTATCCACGCTGTCTATCCGTGCTGTCTATCCGTGCTGTCTATCCGTGCTGTCTATCCATGCTGTCTCTATCCATGCTGTCTATCCATGCTGTCTATCCGTGCTGTCTATCCATGCTGTCTATCCGTGCTGTCTATCCATGCTGTCTATCCGTGCTGTCTATCCGTGCTGTCTATCCATGCTGTCTATTCATGCTGTCTATCCATGCTGTCTCTATCCATGCTGTCTATCCATGCTGTCTATCCGTGCTGTCTATCCGTGCTGTCTATCCGTGCTGTCTATCTGTGCTGTCTATCCATGCTGTCTATCCGTGCTGTCTATCCGTGCTGTCTATCCGTGCTGTCTATCCGTGCTGTCTATCCGTGCTGTCTATCCGTGCTGTCTATCCGTGCTGTCTATCTGTGCTGTCTATCCATGCTGTCTATCCGTGCTGTCTATCCGTGCTGTCTATCCGTGCTGTCTATCTGTGCTGTCTATCCGTGCTATCTATCCGTGCTGTCTATCCATGCTGTCTATCCGTGCTGTCTATCCGTGCTGTCTATCCATGCTGTCTATCCGTGTTGTCTCTATCCGTGCTGTCTATCCGTGCTGTCTATCCGTGCTGTCTATCCGTGCTGTCTATCCGTGCTGTCTATCCGTGCTGTCTATCCGTGCTGTCTATCCGTGCTGTCTATCTGTGCTGTCTATCCGTGCTGTCTATCTGTGCTGTCTATCCGTGCTGTCTCTATCGATGCTGTCTATCTGTGCTGTCTATCCGTGCTGTCTATCCGTGCTGTCTGTATCCGTGCCGTCTATCCATGCTGTCTGTCCGTTTTGTCTATCCGTTCTGTCTATCCATGCTGTCTATCCGTTTTGTCTATCCGTTCTGTCTATCCATGCTGTCTATCCATGCTGTCTATCCGTTCTGTCTATCCATGCTGTCTATCCATGCTGTCTATCCATGCTGTCTATCCATGCTGTCTATCCATGCTGTCTATCCGTGCTGTCTATCCGTGCTGTCTATCCGTGCTGTCTATCCGTGCTGTCTATCCATGCTGTCTATCCATGCTGTCTATCCATGCTGTCTATCCGTGCTGTCTCTATCCGTGCTGTCTATCCGTGCTGTCTATCCGTGCTGTCTATCCGTGCTGTCTCTATCCGTGCTGTCTATCCATGCTGTCCATCCATGCTGTCTATCCGTGCTGTCTATCCGTGCTGTCTATCCATGCTGTCTTTCCGTGCTGTCTATCCGTGCTGTCTATCCGTGCTGTCTATCCATGCTGTCTATCCGTGCTGTCTATCCGTGCTGTCTATCCGTGCTGTCTATCCGTGCTGTCTATCCGTGCTGTCTATCCGTGCTGTCTATCCATGCTGTCTATCCGTGCTGTCTATCGGTGCTGTCTATCTGTGCTGTCTATCTGTGCTGTCTATCCGTGCTGTCTATCCATGCTGTCTATCTGTGCTGTCTATCTGTGCTTTCTATCCGTGCTGTCTATCCACGCTGTCTATCCGTGCTGTCTATCCACGCTGTCAATCCGTGCTGTCTATCCGTGCTGTCTATCCGTGCTGTCTATCCGTGCTGTCTATCCACGCTGTCTATCCACGCTGTCTATCCATGCTGTCTATCCATGCTGTCTATCCGTGCTGTCTATCCGTGCTGTCGATCCATGCTGTCGATCCATGCTGTCTCTATGCACGCTGTCTATCCATGCTGTCTATCCGTGCTGTCTATCCGTGCGGTCTATCCGTGCTGTCTATCCGTGCTGTCTATCCGTGCTGTCTATCCATGCTGTCTATCCATGCTGTCTATCCGTGCTGTCTATCCATGCTGTCTATCGACGCTGTCTATCCGTGCTGTCGATCCGTGCTGTCTCTATCGATGCTGTCTATCCGTGCTGTCTATCCGTGCTGTCTATCTGTGCTGTCTCTATCCATGCTGTCTATCCGTGCTGTCTATCCATGCTGTCTATCTGTGCTGTCTATCCATGCTGTCTATCCGTGCTGTCTATCCATGCTGTCTATCCATGCTGTCTATCCGTGCTGTCTATCCATGCTGTCTATCGACGCTGTCTATCCGTGCTGTCGATCCGTGCTGTCTCTATCGATGCTGTCTATCCGTGCTGTCTATCCGTGCTGTCTATCTGTGCTGTCTCTATCCATGCTGTCTATCCGTGCTGTCTATCCGTGCTGTCTATCCGTGCTGTCTATCCGTGCTGTCTATCTGTGCTGTATATCCATGCTGTCTCTATCCATGCTGTCTATCCGTGCTGTCTATCCATGCTGTCTATCCGTGCTGTCTATCCGTGCTGTCTATCCGTGCTGTCTATCCGTGCTGTCTATCCGTGCTGTCTCTATCCGTGCTGTCTATCCGTGCTGTCCATCCATGCTGTGTATCCATGCTGTCTATCGATGCTGTCTATCCGTGCTGTCTATCCGTGCTGTCTATCCATGCTGTCTATCCATGCTGTCTATCCGTGCTGTCTATCCGTGCTGTCTATCCGTGCTGTCTATCCGTGCTGTCTATCCATGCTGTCTATCCGTGCTGTCTATCCGTGCTGTCTATCCGTGCTGTCTATCCGTGCTGTCTATCCGTGCTGTCAATCTGTGCTGTCTATCCGTGCTGTCTATCCATGCTGTCTATCCATGCTGTCTATCCGTGCTGTCTCTATCCGTGCTGTCTATCCGTGCTGTCTATCCGTGCTGTCTATCCGTGCTGTCTATCCGTGCTGTCTCTAACCATGCTGTCTATCCGTGCTGTCTATCCGTGCTGTCTATCGATGCTGTCTATCCATGCTGCCTATCCATGCTGCCTATCCGTGCTGTCTATCCGTGCTGTCTCTATCCGTGCTGTCTATCCGTGCTGTCTATCCGTGCTGTCTATCCGTGCTGTCTATCCGTGCTGCCTATCCGTGCTGTCTATCCGTGCTGTCTATCCATGCTGTCTATCCATGCTGTCTATCCGTGCTGTCTCTATCCGTGCTGTCTATCCGTGCTGCCTATCCGTGCTGTCTATCCGTGCTGTCTATCCATGCTGCCTATCCGTGCTGTCTATCCGTGCTGTCTATCCATGCTGTCTATCCATGCTGTCTATCCGTGCTGTCTCTATCCATGCTGTCTATCCGTGCTGTCTATCCGTGCTGTCTATCCGTGCTGTCTATCCATGCTGTCTATCCGTGCTGTCAATCTGTGCTGTCTATCCATGCTGTCTATCCGTGCTGTCTATCCGTGCTGTCTATCCATGCTGTCTATCCATGCTGTCTATCCGTGCTGTCTCTAACCATGCTGTCTATTCGTGCTGTCTATCCGTGCTGTCTATCCATGCTGCCTATCCATGCTGCCTATCCGTGCTGTCTATCCGTGCTGTCTATCCATGCTGTCTATCCGTGCTGTCTATCCATGCTGTCTATCCATGCTGTCTATCCATGCTGTCTATCCGTGCTGTCAATCTGTGCTGTCTATCCGTGCTGTCTATCCGTGCTGTCTATCCGTGCTGTCTATCCGTGCTGTCTATCCGTGCTGTCTCTAACCATGCTGTCTATCCGTGCTGTCTATCCGTGCTGTCCATCCATGCGGTCTATCCGTGCTGTCTATCCGTGCTGTCTATCCATGCTGTCTATCCGTGCTGTCTATCCGTGCTGTCTATCCATGCTGTCTATCCGTGCTGTCTATCCGTGCTGTCTATCCGTGCTGTCTATCCGTGCTGTCCATCCATGCTGTCTATCCGTGCTGTCTATCCGTGCTGTCTATCCGTGCTGTCTATCCGTGCTGTCTATCCGTGCTGTCTCTATCCGTGCTGTCTATCCGTGCTGTCCATCCATGCTGTCTATCCGTGCTGTCTATCCGTGCTGTCTATCCGTGCTGTCTATCCATGCTCTCTATCCGTGCTGTCTATCCGTGCTGTCTATCCGTGCTGTCGATCCGTGCTGTCTATCCGTGCTGTCTATCCGTGCTGTCTGTCTGTGCTGTCTCTATCCGTGCTGTCTATCCGTGCTGTCTATCCGTGCTGTCTCTATCCATGCTGTCTATCCGTGCTGTCTATCCGTGCTGTCTATCCGTGCTGTCTACCCGTGCTGTCTATCCGTGCTGTCTCTATCCATGCTGTCTATCCGTGCTGTCTATCCGTGCTGTGTATCCATGCTGTCTATCGATGCTGTCTATCCGTGCTGTCTATCCGTGCTGTGTATCCATGCTGTCTATCGATGCTGTCTATCCGTGCTGTCTATCCGTGCTGTCTATCCGTGCTGTCTATCCGTGCTGTCTATCCGTGCTGTCTATCCGTGCTGTCGATCCATGCTGTCTATCCATGCTGTCTATCCGTGCTGTCTATCCGTGCTGTCGATCCATGCTGTCTATCCATGCTGTCTATCCGTGCTGTCTATCCGTGCTGTGTATCCATGCTGTCTATCGATGCTGTCTATCCGTGCTGTCTATCCGTGCTGTCTATCCGTGCTGTCTATCCGTGCTGTCTATCCGTGCTGTCTATCCATGCTGTCTATCGATGCTGTCTATCCGTGCTGTCTATCCGTGCTGTGTTTCCATGCTGTCTATCGATGCTGTCTATCCGTGCTGTCTATCCATGTTGTCTATCCGTGCTGTCTATCCGTGCTGTCTATCCGTGCTGTGTTTCCATGCTGTCTATCCGTGCTGTCTATCCGTGCTGTCTATCCATGCTGTCTATCCATGCTGTCTATCTGTGCTGTCTATCCATGCTGTCTATCCATGTTGTCTATCCATGCTGTCTATCCGTGCTGTCTATCCGTGCTGTCTATCCGTGCTGTCTATCCGTGCTGTCTATCCGTGCTGTCTATCCATGCTGTCTATCTGTGCTGTCTATCCATGCTGTCTATCCATGTTGTCTATCCATGCTGTCTATCCGTGCTGTCTATCCGTGCTGTCTATCCATGCTGTCTATCCATGTTGTCTATCCATGCTGTCTATCCGTGCTGTCTATCCATGCTGTCTATCGATGCTGTCTATCCGTGCTGTCTATCCGTGCTGTGTTTCCATGCTGTCTATCGATGCTGTCTATCCGTGCTGTCTCTATCCGTGCTGTCTATCCGTGCTGTCTATCCGTGCTGTCTATCCGTGCTGTCTATCCGTGCTGTCTATCCGTGCTGTCTATCCGTGCTGTCTATCCATGCTGTCTATCCGTGCTGTCTATCCGTGCTGTGTATCCATGCTGTCTATCGATGCTGTCTATCCGTGCTGTCTATCCGTGCTGTCTATCCATGCTGTCTATCCATGTTGTCTATCCGTGCTGTCTATCCGTGCTGTCTATCCGTGCTGTCTATCCATGCTGTCTATCTGTGCTGTCTATCCATGCTGTCTATCCATGTTGTCTATCCATGCTGTCTATCCGTGCTGTCTATCCGTGCTGTCTATCCGTGCTGTCTATCCGTGCTGTGTTTCCATGCTGTCTCTATCCGTGCTGTCTATCCGTGCTGTCTATCCGTGCTGTCTCTATCCGTGCTGTCTATCCGTGCTGTCTCTATCCGTGCTGTCTATCCGTGCTGTCTATCCGTGCTGTGTTTCCATGCTGTCTATCGATGCTGTCTATCCGTGCTGTCTCTATCCGTGCTGTCTATCCGTGCTGTCTATCCGTGCTGTCTATCCATGCTGCCTATCCGTGCTGTCTATCCGTGCTGTCTATCCGTGCTGTCTATCCATGCTCTCTATCCGTGCTGTCTCTATCCGTGCTGTCTATCCGTGCTGTCCATCCATGCTGTCTATCCGTGCTGTCTATCTGTGCTGTCTATCCATGCTGTCTATCCATGTTGTCTATCCATGCTGTCTATCCGTGCTGTCTATCCGTGCTGTCTATCCGTGCTGTCTATCCGTGCTGTGTTTCCATGCTGTCTCTATCCGTGCTGTCTATCCGTGCTGTCTATCCGTGCTGTCTCTATCCGTGCTGTCTCTATCCGTGCTGTCTATCCGTGCTGTCTATCCGTGCTGTGTTTCCATGCTGTCTATCGATGCTGTCTATCCGTGCTGTCTCTATCCGTGCTGTCTATCCGTGCTGTCTATCCGTGCTGTCTATCCATGCTGTCTATCCGTGCTGTCTCTATCCGTGCTGTCTATCCGTGCTGTCCATCCATGCTGTCTATCCGTGCTGTCTATCCGTGCTGTCTATCCGTGCTGTCTATCCATGCTCTCTATCCGTGCTGTCTATCCATGCTGTCTATCCGTGCTGTCTATCCGTGCTGTCTATCCGTGCTGTCTGTCTGTGCTGTCTCTATCCGTGCTGTCTATCCGTGCTGTCTATCCGTGCTGTCTCTATCCATGCTGTCTATCCGTGCTGTCTATCCGTGCTGTCTATCCGTGCTGTCTATCCGTGCTGTCTATCCATGCTGTCTATCCGTGCTGTCTATCCGTGCTGTGTATCCATGCTGTCTATCGATGCTGTCTATCCGTGCTGTCTATCCGTGCTGTCTATCCATGCTGTCTATCCATGTTGTCTATCCGTGCTGTCTATCCGTGCTGTCTATCCATGCTGTCTATCCGTGCTGTCTATCCGTGCTGTCTATCCGTGCTGTCTATCCGTGCTGTCTATCCGTGCTGTCTATCCATGCTGTCTATCTGTGCTGTCTATCCATGCTGTCTATCCATGTTGTCTATCCATGCTGTCTATCCGTGCTGTCTATCCGTGCTGTCTATCCATGCTGTCTATCGATGCTGTCTATCCGTGCTGTCTATCCGTGCTGTCTATCCGTGCTGTCTATCCGTGCTGTCTATCCATGCTGTCTATCTGTGCTGTCTATCCATGCTGTCTATCCATGTTGTCTATCCATGCTGTCTATCCGTGCTGTCTATCCATGCTGTCTATCGATGCTGTCTATCCGTGCTGTCTATCCGTGCTGTCTATCGATGCTGTGTTTCCATGCTGTCTATCCATGCTGTCTATCCGTGCTGTCTATCGATGCTGTCTATCCGTGCTGTCTCTATCCGTGCTGTCTATCCGTGCTGTGTTTCCATGCTGTCTATCGATGCTGTCTATCCGTGCTGTCTATCCGTGCTGTGTTTCCATGCTGTCTATCGATGCTGTCTATCCGTGCTGTCTCTATCCGTGCTGTCTATCCGTGCTGTCTATCCGTGCTGTCTATCCGTGCTGTCTATCCGTGCTGTCTATCCGTGCTGTCTATCCGTGCTGTCTATCCGTGCTGTCTATCCGTGCTGTGTATCCATGCTGTCTATCTGTGCTGTCTATCCGTGCTGTCTATCCATGCTGTCTATCCATGTTGTCTATCCGTGCTGTCTATCCGTGCTGTCTATCCGTGCTGTCTATCCATGCTGTCTATCTGTGCTGTCTATCCATGCTGTCTATCCATGTTGTCTATCCATGCTGTCTATCCGTGCTGTCTATCCGTGCTGTGTATCCGTGCTGTCTATCCGTGCTGTGTTTCCATGCTGTCTCTATCCGTGCTGTCTATCCGTGCTGTCTATCCGTGCTGTCTATCCGTGCTGTCAATCTGTGCTGTCTATCCGTGCTGTCTATCCGTGCTGTCTATCCGTGCTGTCAATCTGTGCTGTCTATCCGTGCTGTCTATCCGTGCTGTCAATCTGTGCTGTCTATCCGTGCTGTCTATCCATGCTGTCTATCCATGCTGTCTCTATCCGTGCTGTCTATCCGTGCTGTCTCTATCCGTGCTGTCTATCCGTGCTGTCTCTATCCGTGCTGTCTATCCGTGCTGTCTATCCGTGCTGTCTATCCATGCTGTCTATCCGTGCTGTCAATCTGTGCTGTCTATCCGTGCTGTCTATCCGTGCTGTCAATCTGTGCTGTCTATCCGTGCTGTCTATCCATGCTGTCTATCCATGCTGTCTATCCGTGCTGTCTATCCGTGCTGTCAATCTGTGCTGTCTATCCGTGCTGTCTATCCGTGCTGTCAATCTGTGCTGTCTATCCGTGCTGTCTCTATCCGTGCTGTCTATCCGTGCTGTCTATCCGTGCTGTCAATCTGTGCTGTCTATCCGTGCTGTCTATCCGTGCTGTCAATCTGTGCTGTCTATCCGTGCTGTCTCTATCCGTGCTGTCTATCCATGCTGTCTATCCGTGCTGTCTATCCGTGCTGTCTATCCGTGCTGCCTATCTGTGCTGTCTATCCGTGCTGTCTATCCATGCTGTCTATCCGTGCTGTCTATCCATGCTGTCTATCCATGCTGTCTATCCGTGCTGTCAATCTGTGCTGTCTATCCGTGCTGTCTATCCGTGCTGTCTATCCGTGCTGTCTCTATCCGTGCTGTCTATCCGTGCTGTCTATCCGTGCTGTCTATCCGTGCTGTCTATCCGTGCTGTCTCTAACCATGCTGTCTATCCGTGCTGTCTATCCGTGCTGTCTATCCGTGCTGTCTATCCGTGCTGTCTCTATCCGTGCTGTCTATCCGTGCTGTCCATCCATGCTGTCTATCCGTGCTGTCTATCCGTGCTGTCTATCCGTGCTGTCTATCCGTGCTGTCCATCCATGCTGTCTATCCGTGCTGTCTATCCGTGCTGTCTATCCATGCTGTCTATCCGTGCTGTCTATCCGTGCTGTCTATCCGTGCTGTCTATCCGTGCTGTCCATCCATGCTGTCTATCCGTGCTGTCTATCCGTGCTGTCTATCCGTGCTGTCTATCCGTGCTGTCTCTATCCGTGCTGTCTATCCATGCTGTCTATCCATGCTGTCCATCCATGCTGTCTATCCGTGCTGTCTATCCGTGCTGTCTATCCGTGCTGTCTATCCATGCTCTCTATCCGTGCTGTCTATCCGTGCTGTCTATCCGTGCTGTCGATCCGTGCTGTCTATCCGTGCTGTCTGTCTGTGCTGTCTCTATCCGTGCTGTCTATCCGTGCTGTCTATCCGTGCTGTCTATCCGTGCTGTCTCTATCCATGCTGTCTATCCGTGCTGTCTATCCGTGCTGTCTATCCGTGCTGTCTATCCATGCTGTCTATCCGTGCTGTCTATCCATGGTGTCTATCCGTGCTGTCTATCCGTGCTGTCTATCCGTGCTGTCTATCCGTGCTGTCTATCCGTGCTGTCTATCCATGCTCTCTATCCGTGCTGTCTATCCGTGCTGTCTATCCGTGCTGTCGATCCGTGCTGTCTATCCGTGCTGTCTATCCGTGCTGTCTATCCGTGCTGTGTATCCATGCTGTCTATCGATGCTGTCTATCCGTGCTGTCTATCTGTGCTGTCTATCCGTGCTGTCTATCCGTGCTGTCTCTATCCGTGCTGTCTATCCATGTTGTCTATCCATGCTGTCTATCCGTGCTGTCTATCCGTGCTGTCTATCCGTGCTGTCTATCGATGCTGTCTATCCGTGCTGTCTATCCGTGCTGTCTATCCATGCTGTCTATCCATGCTGTCTATCCATGTTGTCCATCCATGCTGTCTATCCGTGCTGTCTATCCATGCTGTCTATCCGTGCTGTCTATCCATGTTGTCTATCCGTGCTGTCTATCCGTGCTGTCTATCCATGCTGTCTATCCGTGCTGTCTATCCGTGCTGTCTATCCGTGCTGTCTATCCATGCTGTCTATCCATGCTGTCTATCGTGCTGTCTATCCATGCTGTCTATCCATGCTGTCTATCCGTGCTGTCTATCCATGCTGTCTATCCATGCTGTCTATCGTGCTGTCTATCCATGCTGTCTATCCGTGCTGTCTATCCGTGCTGTCTATCCGTGCTGTCTATCCATGCTGTCTATCGTGCTGTCTATCCATGCTGTCTATCCGTGCTGTCTATCCGTGCTGTCTATCCATGCTGTCTATCCATGTTGTCTATCCGTGCTGTCTATTCGTGCTGTCTATCCATGTTGTCTATCCGTGCTGTCTATCCGTGCTGTCTATCCATGCTGTCTATCGTGCTGTCTATCCATGCTGTCTATCCGTGCTGTCTATCCGTGCTGTCTATCCATGCTGTCTATCCATGTTGTCTATCCGTGCTGTCTATCCGTGCTGTCTATCCATGCTGTCTATCCATGCTGTCTATCGTGCTGTCTATCCATGCTGTCTATCCGTGCTGTCTATCCGTGCTGTGTATCCATGCTGTCTATCGATGCTGTCTATCCGTGCTGTCTATCCGTGCTGTCTATCCATGCTGTCTATCCATGTTGTCTATCCGTGCTGTCTATCCGTGCTGTCTATCCATGTTGTCTATCCGTGCTGTCTATCCGTGCTGTCTATCCATGCTGTCTATCGTGCTGTCTATCCATGCTGTCTATCCGTGCTGTCTATCCGTGCTGTCTATCCATGCTGTCTATCCATGTTGTCTATCCGTGCTGTCTATCCGTGCTGTCTATCCATGCTGTCTATCCATGCTGTCTATCGTGCTGTCTATCCATGCTGTCTATCCGTGCTGTCTATCCGTGCTGTGTATCCATGCTGTCTATCGATGCTGTCTATCCGTGCTGTCTATCCATGCTGTCTATCGATGCTGTCTATCCGTGCTGTCTATCCGTGCTGTCTATCCATGCTGTCTATCGATGCTGTCTATCCGTGCTGTCTATCGATGCTGTCTATCGATGCTGTCTATCGATGCTGTCTATCGATGCTGTCTATCCATGCTGTCTATCCGTGCTGTCTATCCGTGCTGTCTATCCGTGCTGTCTATCCATGCTGTCTATCCATGCTGTCTATCCATGCTGTCTCTATCCGTGCTGTCTATCCATGCTGTCTATCCGTGCTGTCTCTATCCGTGCTGTCTATCCATGCTGTCTATCCATGCTGTCTCTATCCGTGCTGTCTATCCGTGCTGTCTCTATCCATGCTGTCTATCCGTGCTGTCTATCCATGCTGTCTCTATCCGTGCTGTCTATCCATGCTGTCTATCCGTGCTGTCTCTATCCGTGCTGTCTATCCGTGCTGTCTATCCGTGCTGTCTATCCATGCTGTCTCTATCCGTGCTGTCTATCCATGCTGTCTATCCGTGCTGTCTCTATCCGTGCTGTCTATCCGTGCTGTCAATCCGTGCTGTCTATCCATGCTGTCTATCCATGCTGTCTATCCATGCTGTCTATCCATGCTGTCTATCCGTGCTGTCTATCCGTGCTGTCTCTATCCGTGCTGTCTATCCGTGCTGTCTATCCATGCTGTCTATCCGTGCTGTCTATCCGTGCTGTCTATCCGTGCTGTCTATCCATGCTGTCTATCCGTGCTGTCTATCCATGGTGTCTATCCGTGCTGTCTATCCGTGCTGTCTATCCGTGCTGTCTATCCGTGCTGTCTATCCGTGCTGTCTATCCATGCTCTCTATCCGTGCTGTCTATCCGTGCTGTCTATCCGTGCTGTCGATCCGTGCTGTCTATCCGTGCTGTCTATCCGTGCTGTCTATCCGTGCTGTGTATCCATGCTGTCTATCGATGCTGTCTATCCGTGCTGTCTATCTGTGCTGTCTATCCATGCTGTCTATCCATGTTGTCTATCCATGCTGTCTATCCGTGCTGTCTATCCGTGCTGTCTATCCGTGCTGTCTATCGATGCTGTCTATCCGTGCTGTCTATCCGTGCTGTCTATCCATGCTGTCTATCCATGCTGTCTATCCATGTTGTCCATCCATGCTGTCTATCCGTGCTGTCTATCCATGCTGTCTATCCGTGCTGTCTATCCATGTTGTCTATCCGTGCTGTCTATCCATGCTGTCTATCCATGCTGTCTATCGTGCTGTCTATCCGTGCTGTCTATCCATGCTGTCTCTATCCGTGCTGTCTATCCATGCTGTCTATCCATGCTGTCTATCCATGCTGTCTATCCGTGCTGTCTATCCGTGCTGTCTATCCGTGCTGTCTCTATCCGTGCTGTCTCTATCCGTGCTGTCTATCCGTGCTGTCTATCCGTGCTGTCTATCCGTGCTGTCTCTATCCGTGCTGTCTCTATCCGTGCTGTCTCTATCCGTGCTGTCTCTATCCGTGCTGTCTCTATCCGTGCTGTCTATCCGTGCTGTCTATCCGTGCTGTCTCTATCCGTGCTGTCTATCCGTGCTGTCTCTATCCGTGCTGTCTCTATCCGTGCTGTCTATCCGTGCTGTCTATCCGTGCTGTCTATCCGTGCTGTCTATCCGTGCTGTCTATCCGTGCTGTCTATCCGTGCTGTCTCTATCCGTGCTGTCTCTATCCGTGCTGTCTATCCGTGCTGTCTCTATCCGTGCTGTCTATCCGTGCTGTCTCTATCCGTGCTGTCTCTATCCGTGCTGTCTATCCGTGCTGTCTATCCGTGCTGTCTATCCGTGCTGTCTCTATCCGTGCTGTCTCTATCCGTGCTGTCTATCCGTGCTGTCTATCCGTGCTGTCTCTATCCGTGCTGTCTCTATCCATGCTGTCTATCCGTGCTGTCTATCCGTGCTGTCTCTATCGATGCTGTCTCTATCCGTGCTGTCTATCCGTGCTGTCTCTATCCGTGCTGTCTATCCATGCTGTCTAACCGTGCTGTCTATCCGTGCTGTCTATCCGTGCTGTCTATCCGTGCTGTCTCTAACCATGCTGTCTATCCGTGCTGTCTATCGATGCTGTCTATCCGTGCTGTCTATCCGTGCTGTCTCTATCCGTGCTGTCTATCCGTGCTGTCTATCCGTGCTGTCTATCCGTGCTGTCTATCCGTGCTGCCTATCCGTGCTGTCTATCCGTGCTGTCTATCCATGCTGTCTATCCATGCTGTCTATCCGTGCTGTCTATCCATGCTGTCTATCCGTGCTGTCTCTATCCGTGCTGTCTATCCGTGCTGCCTATCCGTGCTGTCTATCCGTGCTGTCTATCCGTGCTGTCTATCCGTGCTGTCTATCCGTGCTGTCTATCCGTGCTGTCTATCCATGCTGTCTATCACTACTCAGCCCATTTGCTTCTAAATGCATATAGATCTTGTCCCTAAGATTCTGATCCAATAATTTCCCTAACACTGACAGAGGCTCACAGGCCTGTAACTTCCTGGATTATCCCAGCTACCCTTCTTAAACAATGGGGCAACATTCTCTCGTCCTCTGGGACCTCACTAGTGGCCAGAGAGGATATAAAGATGTCAGTCAACGCTTCAGCAATTTGTTCTCTTGCCTCCCTCAATATTCTGGGATCAATCCCATCAGGACCCAGGGACGTATCTATCTTAATAGTATTTAAGATGCACAAAACCTTTTTCTTATTAATAGCAACTTGGCTTAGAAATATGACACGCCCTTCCCTGAGATCATCCTCCATCAATTCCATCTCTCTGGTGAATATCAATACAAAGTATCCATTTAGGATCTCAACTACCTCTTCCGGCTCCACACGGATTCCCTTCTTTGTCCTCGAGTAGACCAATCCTTTGCCCGGCTACATTTTTGCATTGTATATAAAAAACCTTGGGATTCTGCTTAATCCTGTTTGCTAGTGACTCAACATGACTCTTTTTAGCCCTTCGAATTCCTTGTTTAGGATCTTTCCTACTTTCCTTATATACTTCATGGGCTTCATTAGTTCCTATCCTCGTAGACATTACATATCCTTCCTTTTTCATTTTGACCAAGACCATAATATCCCTGGTCATCCCTGGTTCACCTAACTTGCCATACCTAACCTTCATTCTCGTAGGAACGTGCTGCTCCTGAATTCTTATCTACTCCTGTCTGAAATACTCCCACGAGTCTGATGTGGATTTACCCTCAAACAGCTGCCTCCAGTCAACACTCTCCAGTTCCTGCCCAATATTGTGGTAGTTCACCCTTCTCCAATTTAACCACCACCCGAGCACTGCTGTTATCCCTATCCACGAGTATCTTCAAACTCAGTATTATGGTCACTACTCCTGAAATACTCCCCCACTGAAACTTCACTCATCTGGCCAGGCTCATTTCCCAAAACCAGATCCAGTATAATCCCTTCCCTGGTTGGACTGTTTACGTACTGTGTCAAGAAACCCTCCTGAATGGTCCTTAGAAATACTGCCCCATCCAAACCCCTAGCTCATAGTGAGTTCCAGTCAGGATAGAGGAAGTTAAAATCACCCACCACAACCACCCTGCTGTTTTACATCTTGCCAAAATCTCTCTACGTCTTCTCTCCTCTATCTCCTGCTGGCTGTCAGGGGGCCCGGAGTGTACCCCCAGCGTTGCGATTTCACCTTTCCTATTCCTGGGTCCGACCCAGATTTCCTTGCTGCCGGAATCCCCTGATGGATCCTCCCTCAGTACAGCTGTGAGATCCTCCTTTACCAGTAATCCAATTGCCCCACCCCTTTACCTCCCTTTCTCATACACCTGCAATATCTCAACCCTGGGACATCCAGCTGCCAGTCCTGTCTGGTGCTATAGAAATGAAACTCCTGAACATTGCTCCCATAGTGTACACTCCGAAGTTGTTTTGTCTCGTGATTAGTGGGAGCTTGATCGTTGGGAGTGCTGTTTAACTGTGGCACCTCATCAAAGGAATTAATTAAAATTCAAAAAGACTTTTATTGAAGAGACTGGCAGGAAAGTAATTATTTAATTTGAGCAGTTCAAGTCAGATGTCGTGTTCTGCAAATCACTTTCTCAGTTTCGGGAATGTGAGGACCATGGAAGTTGTTCTAACTCTCCACTGAGTTTTCAAAGACTCTGCACTGAAGCTGCTCTGGGATTGGAGAAGCCAGCGAGCGGCCAGTGAGTGCAGTTTAACCACCGGCTGCTAATGGTTCCATGTGTGCTGTTCCTGAAATAAACGTCAATCCAGTGAAACAGCAGGACTGTAACAGGAGCAAAATCAAACTGCGAACAGAAACCAGTGGAAATCAAATTGGAAACTCCCCAAAGTCAAATCAAAATAATGTTTGGATGAAAGCAAAATCCTATGGATGCTGGAAGTCTGAAACAGACACAGAGAATGCTGGAGAAACTCAGCAGGTCTGGCAGAGTCTGCGCAGAGAGAAACGGTTAATGTTTCAGTGACGCTTGTTAGAACTGATTTTATGATGACCGGTCACGGGATTTGAAACATTAACTCTCTCTCTCTCCGCTGATGCTGCCTGACCTGCTGAGTTTCTCCAGCCTGCTCTCTCTCTGTTTGTTCCAAGATCCCTCTCCAGGCTGATGATGCACTCCAGCCCCTGTGGTACCCAGTGCTCCCTCTCCAGGAACTCTGAGTGTTGTGACATAACGGTGAAAAAGGGTCAGATAGTCAGGAACCAGGAGCTCCTCTGGCCTACTGCCCAGACCCATTTTGGCCTGGCCCAGGAGCAGACCATGAGTAGGCCCGGAGACCTGTCTGCCCTTCCCTGCACTGTGTGCCCCTCGATCAGGAGAGGAGAGGGGGCTCAAGTGCAACCAAAAACTGAGGGGCTGCAAATGGAAACCCCCTACCCCCAGTGTAGGAGCAGGCCATTCAACCCAACAAGATCCTCTGAAGGCATCCAACCCTCACACACCCCATCCCTTCATTTCCCCATGGCCAATCCACTAACCTGCGCGTCTTTGGACTGTGGGAGGAAACCGGAGCACCCGGAGGAAACCCACGCAGACACGGGGAGAATGTGCAAACTCCACACAGTCAGTCGCCTGAGGCGGGAATTGAACCCGGGTCTCTGGTGCTGTGAGACAGCAGTGTCCTGGTCGCTGGTGAACTCACTGGCCTCAGACAAATGGCTAACCCTGTGGAAGTGGAGCATGGGCTGACGACGCTGGGACCCGCGATCACTGGGACTATCGGTCCAATCCGCTGCTCCGTCTGAAATCCTAAAGGCTACTTAGAGAGAGCATGTGATTGGTTCAGGGACAGATTGGGAAACGGGAATGTTAATGTGGGAGCCAAGAATAAAAGATTGCATCTGTATAGTACCTTTAACATAGAATCCTTACAGTGTGGAAGCAGGCCATTTAGCCCATAGTGACCCTCTGAAGAACATCCCACCCAGACCCTTCCCCATAACCTCACATTTCCCATGGTAGCCCAAACATCTTTGGATTGTGGGAGGAAACCCACACAGACACGAGGAGAATGTACAAACCCTACACAGAGAGTCGCCCGAGGGTGAGATTGAACCGAGGCCCCTGGTGCTGTGAGGCAGCAGTGCTAACCACTGAGGCACCATGTTACTGTGATGGGCCATCTCGTAACAAGCACACAACAACTGTCCTTCAGAGGTCAACACTGAACCACTTAAAATGATAATAGGGGTAGATTTTAAGAATAGTTATTGTGGAGGACTAAGATTGTGTGTGTGTGTGTCTGTGTGTGGCTGTGTGTGAGTGAAAGAGAGAGAGAGCATGAGATAAGAAAATGGAGAAGAAAGAAAAAGGGACAGAGAAAGAGAGCAAGACCAAAACACAGAGACCAAGCGAGGGCGAGAGAGACTGCGACAGAAAGAGAGAGAGAAACATTAGAGTCATAGAACTGTACAGCACGGAAACAGACCCTTCGGTCCAACCCGTTCATGCTGACCAGATGTCCCAACCCAATCTAGTCCCACCTGCCAGCACCTGGTCCATATCCCCCCAAACCCTTCCTATTCATATACCCATCCAGATGCCTTTTAAAGTTGTAATTGTACCAGCCTCCACCACTTCCTCTGGCAGCTCATTCCATACACGCACCACCCTCTGTGTGAAAAAGTTGCCCCTTAGGTCCCTGTTAAATCTTTCCCCTCTCACCTTAAACCTGTGCCCTCTAGTTCTGGACTCCCCGACCCTAGGGAAAAGACCTTGCCTATTTATCCTATCCATGCCCCTCATGATTTTGTAAACCCCTATAAGGTCACCCCTCAGCCTCTGATGCTCCAGGGAAAACAGCCCCAGCCTGTTCAGCCTCTCCCTATAGCTCAACCCCCCTGGCAACATCCTTGTAAATCTTTTCTGAACCCTTTCAAGTTTCACAAGATTTTTCCTATAGCAGGTAGACCAGAATTGAACGCAGTATTCCAACAGTGGCCTAACCAATGTCCTGCACCTCCAACTTCAAGCCAGTTCTGTATCTAAAAGGTGCCTTCACACCCATCAAAGTTTCACCCGCACATCCACACATCATTTACTGTATCTGTTGCTCTGATGCAGTCTTCTCTTCATTGGAGAGACCGAACGCCTACTCGCAGAACGCTCCAGAGAACATCTCTGGGACACCCGCACCAGCCAACCCCATGACCCTGTGGCCAAACATTTCAACTCCCCCTCCCACTCTGCCGAGGACATGCAGGTCCTGGGCCTCCTCCACTGCCGCTCCCTCACCATCGGATGCCTGGAGGAAGGATGCCTCATCTTCCGCCTTGGAACACTTCAACCCCAGGGCATCAATGTGGACTTCACCAGTTTCCTCATTTCCCCTTCCCCCACCTCACCCCAACGTCCAGCTCAGCACCATCCTCACGACCTGTCCCATCTGTCAATCTCCTTTCCCACCTATCCACTCCACCCTCCCCTCTGACCTATCACCTTTACCCCCACCTCCATCCACCTATTGCACTCTTAGCTACTTTCCCCTCTAGACCAACCCCCCCACACCATCCCATTTATCTTTCCATTCTGGAGGCTCCCAGCCTCATTCCTGATGAAGGGCTCCAGACTCTCGACTCCGATGCCCTGTACAGCTGCAACATGACCTCCCAACTCCTACACTCAATGCACTGACCAATAAAGTTAAAAATCACACAACACCAGGTTATAGTCCAACAGGTTTATTTGGAAGAACTAGCTTTCAGAGCACTGCTCCTTCATCACTTAGCTGACCAATAAAGGAAAGCATACCAAACGCCTTCTTCACTATCCTATCTACCTGTGACTCCACTTTCAAGCAGCTATGAACCTGCACTCCAAGGTCTCTTTGTTCAGCAACACTCCCTAAGACCTTACCATTAAGTGTATAAGTCCTGCTAAGGTTTGGGGCTTTCCCAAAATGCAGCACCTCACATTTACCTGAATTAAACTCCATCAGCCCATTGGCCCATCTGGTCCAGATCCTGTTGTAATCTGAGGTAACCCTCTTCGCTGTCCACTACACCTCCAATTTTGGTGACATCTGCAAACTTACTAACTGTACCTCTTATGGTCACATCCAAATCATTTATGTAAATGACAAAAAATAGAGGGCGCAGCACCGATCCTTGTGGCACTCCACTGGTCACAGGTCTCCAGTCTGAAAAACAACCCTCCACCACCACCCTCTGTCTTCTGAGTCAGTTCTGTATCCAAATGGCTAGCTGTCCCTGTATTCCATGTGACTTAACCTTGGTAACCAGTCTCCCATGGGGAACCTTGTCGAACACCTTACTGATCACATCTGTAGATGTGGTCTATCTAGACTTTATTTGGAAGAACTATAACCTAGTGTTGTGTGATTTTTAACTTTATTGGTCAGTGCATTGAGTGTAGGAGTTGGGAGGTCATGTTACCCAGTGGATGTGGTCTATCTAGACTTTCAAAAGGCCTTTGATAAGGTGCCACACGGGAGGCTGCTGAGCAAGGTGAGGGCCCATGGTGTTCGAGGTGAGCTGCTGGGATGGATTGAGGATTGGCTGTCTAACAGAAGGCAGAGAGTTGGGATAAAAGGTTCTTTTTCGGAATGGCAGCCGGTGACGAGCGGTGTCCCGCAGGGTTCGGTGCTGGGGTCACAGCTGTTCGCATTATATATTAACGATTTGGATAAGGGAACCGGGGGCATTCTAGCGAAGTTTGCCGATGATACGAAGTTAGGTGGACAGGCAGGTAGTACTGAGGAAGTGGGGAGGCTGCAGAAGGATCTTGACAGGTTGGGAGAGTGGTCCAGGAAATGGCTGATGGAATTTAACGTGAGCAAGTGCGAGGTCTTGCACTTTGGCAAAAAGAATAAAAGCATAGACTACTTTCTAAATGGTGAGAAAATTAATAAAGCCAAAGCACAAAGGGATCTGGGAGTGCTAGTCGAGGATTCTCTAAAGGTAAACATGCAGGTTGAGTCCGTGATTAAGAAAGCGAATGCAATGTTGTCTCTTATCTCAAGAGGGTTGGAATATAAAAGCAGAGATGTACTACTAAGACTTTATAAAGCTCTGGTTAGGCCCCATTTGGAGTACTGTGTCCAGTTTTGGTCCCCACACCTCAGGAAGGACATACTGGCACTGGAACGTGTCCAGCGGAGATTCACACGGATGATCCCTGGAATGACAGGTCTAACATATGAGGAACGGCTGAGGATACTGGGATTGTATTCGTTGGAGTTTAGAAGATTAAGGGGAGACTTAATAGAGACGTACAAAATAATACATGGCTTGGAAAAGGTGGATGCTAGGAAATTGTTTCAGTTAAACGAGGAGACTAGGACCCGTGGACACAGCCTTAGAATTAGAGGGGGTCATTTCAGAACAGAAATGCGGAGGCATTTCTTCAGCCAGAGAGTGGTGGGCCTGTGGAATTCATTGCCACGGAGTGCAGTGGAAGCCGGGACGCTAAATGTCTTCAAGGCCGAGATTGATAGATTCTTGTTGTCTCGAGGAATTAAGGGCTACGGGGAGAACGCTGGTAAGTGGAGCTGAAATGCGCATCAGCCATGATTGAATGGCGGAGTGGACTTGATGGGCCGAATGGCCTTACTTCCACTCCTATGTCTTATGGTCTTATGGTCTTATGGTCTGTCCTCATCAATCCCCTTTGTTACTTCTTCAAAAAACTCAATCGTGTTTGTGAGACATGATTTCCTACGCACAAAGCCATGTTGACTATCCCTAATTAGTCCTTGCTTTTCCAAATACATGTACATCCTGTCCCTCAGGATTCCCTACAACAACTCACTGGTCTATAGTTCCCTGGCTTGTCCTTACCACCCTTCTTAAACTGTGGCACCACGTTTGCCAACCTCCAGTTTTCCGGCACCTCATCTGTGACTATCAATGATACAATATCTCAGTAAGAGACCGAGAAAGTGCGTCAGAGAGAAAACGAGAGTGAGAGAGAGGAAGTCAGAGTGAGTGGGTGCTAGAGAGAGTGAGTAGATATGAGAGACAGTGAGAGAGAGAGACTAAGACAGTCAGCGAGACAGTGAGAGAGGGAGAAGAAGAGAGAGAGTGAGAGACAAGTGAGAGAGAGAGAGCGCAAGAGGGAACGAGGGAAGGTGAGAAAGGGAGTGAGAGAGTGAAAGTTAGGGAAAGAGGGAGCAAGAGGGAGCAAGAAAATGAGTGAGAGAGAGCAGAGAGAGAGAGTGAGACAACAGAAAGAGAGAGCAGGGAGAGGGGGGAGAGAGAGACCAGGAAGAGTTTCTGGAAGGGAGTTATTGAGCTTTGTGCAGGAAGCAGGGTCACTGATGGTGCAGGAATAAATGTTGGGAATAAACGTTGCGAATGAGATTGCGAAGGGCATGGGGAAAGGTGTTTCCAGAGATTGGGATGAACTGGTTCCATAATTTACAACAGTTCCTCTGAGACTCTGATATCCAATGAAAAAGTGAATCCCCCAGGGGCTAATGACAGAAGGTAACAGCTGAATCAGATCAAAAACAGAAATACCCTCCCTCCCCCCCACCGACGCTCAGTAACTGCAGTGTGTACCGTCCCCTCCCTCCCCCCACCGACGCTCAGTAACAGCAGTGTGTACCATCGCCTCCCTCCCCCACCGACGCTCAGTAACAGCAGTGTGTACCATCGCCTCCCTCCCCCCACCGACGCTCAGTAACAGCAGTGTGTACCATCCCCTCCTTCCCCCCACCGACGCTCAGTAACAGCAGTGTGTACCATCCCCTCCTTCCCCCCACCGACGCTCAGTAACTGCAGTGTGTACCGTCCCCTCCCTCCCCCCACCGACCCTCAGTAACTGCAGTGTGTACCGTCCCCTCCCTCCCCCCACCGACGCTCAGTAACAGCAGTGTGTACCATCGCCTCCCTCCCCCACCGACGCTCAGTAACAGCAGTGTGTACCATCCCCTCCTTCCCCCCACCGACGCTCAGTAACAGCAGTGTGTACCATCCCCTCCCTCCCCCACCACCGACGCTCAGTAACAGCAGTTTGTAGCGTCCCCTCCCTCCCCCACCGACGCTCAGTAACAGCAGTGTGTACCATCCCCTCCCCCCCCACCGACGCTCAGTAACAGCAGTGTGTACCATCCCCTCCCTCCCCCACCGACGCTCAGTAACAGCAGTGTGTACCATCCCCTCCCTCCCCCACCGACGCTCAGTAACAGCAGTGTGTACCATCCCCTCCCTCCCCCCACCGACGCTCAGTAACAGCAGTGTGTACCGTCCCCTCCCTCCCCCCACCGACGCTCAGTAACAGCAGTGTGTACCGTCCCCTCCCTCCCCCCACCGACGCTCAGTAACAGCAGTGTGTACCATCGCCTCCCTCCCCCACCGACGCTCAGTAACAGCAGTGTGTACCATCCCCTCCTTCCCCCCACCGACGCTCAGTAACAGCAGTGTGTACCATCCCCTCCCTCCCCCACCACCGACGCTCAGTAACAGCAGTTTGTAGCGTCCCCTCCCTCCCCCACCGACGCTCAGTAACAGCAGTGTGTACCATCGCCTCCCTCCCCCACCGACGCTCAGTAACAGCAGTGTGTACCATCCCCTCCTTCCCCCCACCGACGCTCAGTAACAGCAGTGTGTACCATCCCCTCCCTCCCCCACCACCGACGCTCAGTAACAGCAGTGTGTACCATCCCCTCCCTCCCCCCACCGACGCTCAGTAACAGCAGTGTGTACCATCCCCTCCCTCCCCCACCGACGCTCAGTAACAGCAGTGTGTACCATCCCCTCCCTCCCCCCACCGACGCTCAGTAACAGCAGTGTGTACCATCCCCTCCCTCCCCCCCACCGACGCTCAGTAACAGCAGTGTGTACCATCCCCTCCCTCCCCCCACCGACGCTCAGTAACAGCAGTGTGTACCATCCCCTCCCCCCCCCACCGACGCTCAGTAACAGCAGTGTGTACCGTCCCCTCCCTCCCCCCACCGACGCTCAGTAACAGCAGTGTGTACCATCCCCTCCCTCCCCCACCGACGCTCATTAACAGCAGTGTGTACCATCCCCTCCCTCCCCCCACCGACGCTCAGTAACAGCAGTGTGTACCATCCCCTCCTTCCCCCCACCGACCCTCAGTAACAGCAGTGTGTACCATCCCCTCCCTCCCCCCACCGACGCTCAGTAACAGCAGTGTGTACCATCCCCTCCCTCCCCCACCACCGACGCTCAGTAACAGCAGTTTGTAGCGTCCCCTCCCTCCCCCACCGACGCTCAGTAACAGCAGTGTGTACCATCCCCTCCCCCCCCCACCGACGCTCAGTAACAGCAGTGTGTACCATCCCCTCCCTCCCCCCACCGACGCTCAGTAACAGCAATGTGTACCGTCCCCTCCCTCCCCCCACCGACGCTCAGTAACAGCAGTGTGTACCATCCCCTCCCTCCCCCCACCGACGCTCAGTAACAGCAATGTGTACCGTCCCCTCCCTCCCCCCACCGACGCTCAGTAACAGCAGTGTGTACCATCCCCTCCCTCCCCCCACCGACGCTCAGTAACAGCAGTGTGTACCATCCCCTCCCTCCCCCACCGACGCTCAGTAACAGCAGTGTGTACCATCCCCTCCCTCCCCCCACCGACGCTCAGTAACAGCAGTGTGTACCGTCCCCTCCCTCCCCCCACCGACGCTCAGTAACAGCAGTGTGTACCATCCCCTCCCTCCCCCCACCGACGCTCAGTAACAGCAATGTGTACCGTCCCCTCCCTCCCCCCACCGACGCTCAGTAACAGCAGTGTGTACCATCCCCTCCCTCCCCCACCGACGCTCAGTAACAGCAGTGTGTACCGTCCCCTCCTCCCCCACCGACGCTCAGTAACAGCAGTGTGTACCATCCCCTCCCTCCCCCCACCGACGCTCAGTAACAGCAGTGTGTACCATCCCCTCCCTCCCCCCACTGACGCTCAGTAACAGCAGTGTGTACCATCCCCTCCCTCCCACCACCGATGCTCAGTAACAGCAGTGTGTACCATCTACAAGATGCTCTGCAAAAATTCATCAAAGATCCTCAGACAGCATCTTCAAGACCCACGACCCATTTCCATCGAGAAGGACAAGGACAGCAGATACAGGGGAACACCACCCAATGCAAGATCCCCTCCAAACCACTCCTCTTCCTGACTTGGAAATGTATCACCATTCCTTCAGTGTCTCTGGGTCAAAATCCTGGAATTCCCTCCCTGAGGGCATTGTGGGTCAACCCACAGCACATGGACTGCAGCGGTTCAAGAAGGCAGCTCATCCCCACCTTCTCTAGGGGGGGCAACTAGGGACGGGTGATGAATGGTAATAAAATGAACACTGACAGTGATGGAAAGTGATTGTTCTTAGAGCCGAGCAAACGTAACACCGAATGAGATCCTTCACATAAGAGAAACATTTGGCCCACCAGAGCTTTGCTAGCTTTGGTTGAGCTATCCCACAATCCCACTCCCTCTACTCTTTCCCAGACAGTTCTGGAAATGTCTCGATCTCAGTTTTCTCACAGTTCCCTTTTGGAATGCTCCTCTCTAATCCGCCCCTGCAGGCAGCGTGTTCCAGGTCACAACCACTCACTATGGGGAAAGCATTCACTCCTCCCCCCAATCCCTGAACCCCACACCCAGCCTCGACCCCCCTGAACCCCCCCCCCCCACTCCCAACCCCACACTCCACCCACTGACACTCACCCCCCCAATCCCTGACCCTGACCCTCACACCCCCCCCTCACTCTGGGGCTTTTCCTGACTCCCCTCAATCTGTCAAACCCCTTCCTGATGTTGACCCCTTTGATTAAATCTCCCTCTGAATCTCCTGCAGGAGGGCAATCCCAGAGACCTCTGTCCCTCCACTTCATAAATACCCCTCATCCCCACTAGCACATCTAGGGAAGACTCTATATAAATGCAGGCTGTTGTCAATGGAAAATGCTCCTTATTTGCCAGGTTGTAAGGGAGGTCCCTACAATCAGTAACTGGGATTTGGTTCTTTCTCACTCTGTGACCCACCCCTCCCACACCCCAGGAGAAAGTCAGAGAGCTCCCAGCACTGACTGTGTTCCAGGGAGGGGCTGCTGGCTGGGACTGTGGGCAGGAGCATTCTCCAGAAGATTCCTGACCTCGTAGTCTCCTCATTAGGGGGATCCAGAGTGAGGACTCGAACAAACTGTCTCTGAGGAACCCACACTGACCTCATTATACCCATGGCATCGACAAAGAGACGCGTGAAATGAAGCAAAGATTCTTCATCACCCACCGAAAGCAAGTTGGAGTGTAAAAATATCATCAAGCTCTGTTTTCTATCAACTTCTTTTTCACTGACAGGAAGTTTGTGGGAGTCACTGTGTCAATGTCAGCTCAGTGTGCTTTGATCAGGTAAGGGCTAGGACACAGTGACAGGCTGTAATTCAATAAAACAAACACTCAGCCCAGACTGACTGTGAGACCACTCAAGACAGACTCAATAGACACTGAGCTAGAAACACAATGCCCGATCACAGGCACTCCGTCAGGATCACTGCATTCTGAGAGCAGGCAGGCTTTAGATTTCAACTACACCTGCAAGAATTCAGCTCATTACCCCACGTCCACCACTCTGCCCTCATCAATCCTCTTTGTTACTTCTTCAAAAAAACTCAATCAAGTTTGTGAGACATGATTTCCCACGCACAAAGCCATGTTGACTATCCCTAATCGGTCCTTGCTTTTCCAAATACATGTACATCCTGTCCCTCAGGATTCCCTCCAACAACTTGCCCACCACTGAGGTCAGGCTCACTGGTCTATAGATCCCTGGCTTGTCCTTACCACCCCTCTTAAACAGTGGCACCACGTTAGCCAATCTCCAGTCTTCCTGCACCCCACCTGTGATTATCGATGATACAAATATCTCAGCAAGAGGCCCAGCAATCACTTCTCTAGCTTCCCACAGAGCTCTAGGGTACACCTGATCAGGCCCTGGGGATTTATTTATCTTTATGTATTTTAAGACATCCAGCACTTCCTCCTCTGTAATATGGACATCATTCAAAGTGTCACCATCTATTTCCCTACATTGTATATCTTCCATATCTTTTTCCACAGTAAATACTGATGCAAAATACTTGTTTAATGTATCCGCCATTTTCTGCGGCTCCACACAAAGGCGGCCTTGCTGATCTTTGAGGGGCCCTATTCTCTCCCTAGTTACCCTTTTGTCCTTAATGTATTTATAAAATCCTTTTGGATTCTCAATAACCCTATTTGCCAAACCTATCTCATGTCCCCTGCCCTTTACACTCTCCTAAGGATTCACTCGATCTATCCTGTCTATGCCTGACATATGCTTCCTTCTTTTATTTAACCAAACCTTCAATTTCTTTAGTCATCAAGCATTCCCTATACCTACCAATCTTACCTTTCACCCTAACAGAATATATTTTCTCTGGATTCTCGTTATCTCATTTCTGAAGACTTCCCATTTTCCAGCCGTCTCTTTACCTGCGAACATCTGCCCCCAATCAGCTTTTGAAAGTTCTTGCCTAATACCGTCAAAATTGGCCTTTCTCCAATTTAGACCTTCAACTATTAGATCTGGTCTATCCTTTTCCATCACTATTTTAAATCTAATAGAATTATGGTCGCTGGCCCCAAAGTGCTCCCCCACTGACACCTCAGTCACCTGCCTCATTTCCCAACAAATACTAGTTTGCAGTCTGAGATGAGTTAAAATGATTTTGCTCAGAGGATTATGAGTGTTAGGACATGTCTTCCTCAGAGGGCTGTGGGAGCTCAGTTTAAGGCAGAGATTAATCGATTTCTGATTACCCATGAGGATGTAGGGTTATCGTGATGAGGTGGATTAGTGGCTTGCAGTGTTTGGTCAGCATTCATTGAATAGGGTCAGAGGTCAGGTGACACCAGGTTATCGTCCAACAGGTTTATCTGAAATCACAAGCTTTCAAAGCGCTGCTCCTTCCTCAGGTAAAGTGAAAAGAAGCATACAGACACAGAATTTATAATCAGAGAGATCAAAGTGGGGTGCAAATGGAGTGAGTGGAGCTGAGTAATAGGTCTCTGCAGGTGATCAAGAGTGTTAGATGGTGTGAGTAAAGTGTCAACACTGAATAACAAGCAAAGGATGACCTATAATCCGATTAAATGAGGCAGAGGGATAATTATAAAACATTAAAAATAAGGGGGAGCTGAAGACAAACCAAATGACTGGAATAACATAATAGGTATAAGAGTCACATGTCAAGGGTCTAACCAAAGTAACAAGTTATCCAAAACTGTGAAATAGCAGGGGCAAGGTCAAAGGGGTTGAATGGCCTCCTCCTGTTCCTAGGTTCCTGAGAGCTAGCAGATTCTCAATGGGCTGAGTAACCCTTTCAGGTCTGGATTCTGTTCAATTATTTTATTTTGTATTTCTGTTCACAAGCTGCTACACTGGCTGTATCTTGGCAGTGACTGTTTACTGTTATTGTCCCCTTGCTATGAAACATCACTGTCCATTTTCAGCTTCTGGTTATAAAACTGGTGGATCAGGCTGCTCTGTCACTGAAGCAGGGGCCTGTGTGCTCAGTCCGATCCCAGGGGAAGTTGCTCATTCTAACCAGGACAGGAGATATTTTGAGAGTCACAACCCAGCATCGTGGAACGATTCACTGTAAATCCCTGAGCTCAGGAACAATGAGAGCCAGAATTACTGCTCATGGTCAGGCTACTCACATCTCCATTTGTCAGCTGCATTGGCAACTTCATTTTTTTGAGAAGATTTGTTTACCAAGGAACCTTTTAAACCGATTGAAATGAAAGTACATGCTTTCTCCCCTGATGGTGAGTAAACAGCTTCATTTCCCTGAGGGTCAGTCAACCTGGCTGTCAGTCTGTACTGAAAGGACACTCACACTCTGATTCAAACACAGGAACATGCCAACAGGAGTAGGCCATTCGGCCCCTCGACTCAGCTCTGCCATTCAATGAGATTCAAATAACTCCCAGAGGCCAGTATTCCATCACAAGTCTCCCTTTACTTACACATGGAGAATCTTTGACACTGCTCCAGCTCCCTCAGAGTCAGTTCTCAGAGAGAACAGAACCTCTGACCCTCCTGTTTGTATCTGTCAGCCAGGGCTCCCTGATTGGACCAGGTTAGCAGCCCCAATCAGGGAACTCAGATTCTCTGAGGTCCACCTGGCTGAGATTGTTATAATCAGTACAGGGGCGATGGCTGAGCTGTTGTCTAACTCCATATTCCTGTTGTTGACTCATTTCCCATAATACCTTGCTTAAAGAAACTTTATCGATTACAAACTTAAAAATTAACAACCCGTCCAGCACCAACTGCTATTTAAGAAGAGGCATTGCTTTAGTCTCAGTCAATTTTTGTTTTAAATCTTTCACTGAGTGTGAGCTGTGAGCGTGAGCAAGAGCAGTGTGAGCAGGGTGAGTGTGAGTGGGGTGAGTGTGAGCTGGGTGTGTGTGAGCGGGGTCAGTGTGAGCAGGGCAATGTGAACTGGGTGAGTGTGAGTTGGGCAGTGTGAGCTTGGTGAGTGTGAATGGGACAGTATGAGCTGGGTGAGTTGGGGCAGTGTGAGCTGGGTGAGTGTGAGTTGGGGTACTGTGAGCTGGGTGAGTGTGAAGGGGCAGTGTGAGCTGGGTTAGTCTGAGTTGGGGAAGTGTGGGCTCGGTGAATGTGAAGGGCAATGTGAGTTGGGTGAGTGTGAGTAGGGCAGTGTGAGCTGGGCGAGTGTGAGTGGGGTGAGTGTGAGCTGGGTGAGTGTGAACTGGGTGAGTGTGAGTGGGGCAGTGTGAGCTGGGCGAGTGTGAGCTGGGGCAGTGAGAGCAGGGTGAGTGTGAGCTGAGTGAGTGTGAGAGGGGGCAGTGTGAGCTGGACGAGTGTGAGTGGGATGAGTGTGAATGGGGCAGTGTGAGCGGGGTGAGTGTGAGCTGGGTGAGTGTGAGTGGGACAGAGTGAATGGGGCAGTGTGAGCTGGGTGAGTGTGAGCTGGGTGAATGTGGGGGGTTCCGTGCGAATGGGGGCAATATGAGTGGGGGAGTGAGAGTGGGCAAGTGTGAGCGGGATGAATGTGAGCGGGGTGAGTGTGAGCTTGGGGAGTGTGAGTGGGATGAGTGTGAGTGGGGTGAGTGTGAGCTGGGGGAGTGAGAGCGGGCGAGTGTGAGCGGGATGAGTGTAAGTGGGACAGTGTGAGCTGGGTGAGTGTGAGTGTGAGTGGGGTGAGTGTGAGTGGGGCAGTGTGAGCAGGGCTGTATGAGTGGGGCTGTGTGAGTGTGAGCGGGGTGAGTGTGAGCAGGGGGGTAGTGATTGTTGATCTGTGTCACTAACGTTCTTTCGGGAAGGACCCGGCCATCTTTCCCTGGTCTGATGTACACGTGACTCCAGACCCACAGTGATGTGGCTGACGCTCACCTGCCCCTGGCTCATTAATGGACAGGTAATAAACATTCTCATCCAGTGATATAAATAAACTGCTTACAATTTGTTTTCAATTTTCTTCCAGTGTTTCTGAGAGGGACACTCTCTGCTCTTGGTGCTTTGAGGGACACTCTCTGCTCTGTTTAATGTCCTGATTTAAAATCCTAGTCACAGTCATCAACTGCTGAGGGTCTTGTGGAATGTCGGCAAAGTACCTGTTGATTAAAAATCCGACCATTTGGGGATTGCTGAGGAATTAATTCAGAAAAAACAAGGTCCTGACTTTGCACAGAGATAGTTTCACTAATAGGACACAATTTCTTGAAAGCACTCTGTTTATTTGTAGAGAATCTGGTGATGAATCACTCAGTCATCATCACATTCCTGAACTCAATGCCAGTGTGACAGCATGTGGCAGGATAGAGAGTGATGGAGACAGACATATTATTCCTTAAAAATCTCCTTTCATTTCTAAGATGTAGGTCCAACTCACCCCAGACTGAGACAAACAAAACGAACGCTGAGGAAAGAGATTGGAAAAGTTTTACCTTGATGGAGATTTCCTCAGCTCCTCATTTTCATTCACTTCCTGTTTACACACATCCAGAAAGAAAACAATCATTTCCCTTCAGGAAGCAAGGTGCAAGGTCATCTCACCTTCTTTCTGACTAAGTCAAATCTTGTCCCTTTCCTCAGTGAGTGGCATGATCCCAAAAGGTGAGCTGCTGAGGATAGAGAAATGCATTGAATTGAATTTATTGTCCCGTGTACCGAGTCACAGTGAAAAGCTTTGTCTGTGAGCAATACAGGCAGATCACAGAGTTAAGCAGAGTAGATAAGTAGATAATACAGAAACAGCGGCAAGAGCAAAGACCCAGGTACAGGCGAACATTAAGAATTTGAGAGTCCATTCAGTATTCTAACAACAGGAGGGTAGAAACTGTTTCGAAACCAGCTGGTGCGTGTGTTCAGGCTTCTGTACCTTCTCCCCGATGGTAGAGGTTGTAGAAAAGCATTGCCAGGGTGGGATGGATCTTTGAGAATGCTGGTGGCCTTTCCTTGACATCGGGCCTGGTAGATGGATTCTATAGATGGGAGGTTGGCCTTTGTGATTGTCCGGGCCGAGTTCACCACTCTCTGTAACCATCTCCGATCTTGAATGGTACAGTTGCCATACAGGTAGTGATACATCCAGACAGAATGCTCTTCATGGCACACCTATAAAAGTTGGCAAGGGTCATGCCAAATTTCCTCAGCTGCCTGAGGATGAATAGATGTTGTTGGGCCTTTGTAACCAGTGCGTCCACATGGAGAGTCCAAGAAAGCTTGTTGTTGATGACCACTCCCAGGAGCTTGACACTCTCCACTCGTTCCACCTCTGTGCTGTTAATGTGTAGGGGGGGCATGAGTAACATCCCGCTGAAAGTCAATAACGAGTTCCTTGGTTTTTCCGGCATTGAGAGCTGGGTTGTTCTCAGTGCACCATTTTTCCAGGTCTTCCACCTCCCGTCTGTAGTCTGTTTTGTTGCCACCTGAGATTCGACTGACTATGGTGGTGCCATCAGCGAACCTGTAAATGGCATTAGTCTGGTATTTGGTGACACAGTCATGGGTATACAGTGTGTACAATAGGGGGCTGAGTACACACGCCTGGGGGGATGCAGTGTTGAGTGTCAGTGACAATGAAATATTGTCCCCAACCTTCACTGACTGATGCAGGACAGGAATGGCTGCTCCAACAGTTACTGGCTGTGGTAAAGGGGTGAGGGTCAATTGTTCCAGAGCCCTGAGTTGGCTCAATACAGAGTATGACCCTGGGGAGGTGAGTGTTGGTGAGAAAGTCAAACCGAGACAGCAATGAGTCCAGGCTACAGCGAGAGGTGGTCTGCTTTGTTGGCCAGCCCAATGCCCCCTAATTAGAGACCTCAGCCCAATGCAGGAACACAATCCTTTGTTCAATGGCTTTCCCTGAGCCATGGGACTGAACCCATTCTTCCCAAGGAGGCACTCCTGGCCTGGGCTCACTCTCTCGGGCACAAACATCGAGCTGGCCACCACTCCTTGGTTTTGATTTATTCAGGGATGTGAGCACTATTGGCTCGCCAGGATTTATTACCCCTCCCTAGTTGCCCCCAAGGAGTTGGGAGTGAGCTGCCTTTGTGACCCACTGTGCTGTAGGTAGATCCACAATATCCTTAGGGAAGCAATCCCTGGTTTATGAAGATTTAAGGAAACTTTAAATCTATGCTCTCTTGCTTGTGTTTCTTTCGTGAGTGGGAAAAGCTCCAGTAGATTTGTCTGACTTGCCTTTGTAAATCCACACCGTGTTTGAGCCTGCCTTTGTTTTCCAAGTGTTCTGCTATTGAATCTTTCACAATGGACTCTAGCATTTTCCCCACTTTCAATGTCAGACTGACTGGTCTATAATTCCCTGATTTTCTCTCTGCCTCCCTTTTTGAATAGTGGGGTTATCTGTTAGTGTAACAGTCTTGGAGAATGATCACAAATGCACCAACTATTTCTAGAACCAGTTCCTTAAGTACTCTGGGATATAGATTACCAGGCCCTAGGGATTTATCAGTTTACAATCCCATCAAGTTCCCCAGCACCATTTCTAGAATATTTGTCAGGCGTGACCTCCCCTTGTTGAAACCGTGCTGACTTTACCGTACACTTCCAAGTGTTCAGAAATCTTAACCTTCACAATGGATTCGGGGACCTTACCCACGACCAAGGTTAGGCTAATCGGTCTGGAATTATAAATCTCTTTCATTCTTGTGCCTGTTAGAAGCCTGAGCAGTTTTTCCCCCATCTACTATGTCCAGCCCATTTGTGATTTTAAAAATCGCTATCAAATATTGAGTAATAGAATAGGGAATGGGTCTGGATGGGTTATTCTTCAGAGGGTCAGTGTGGACTTGCTGCACTGAAGGGCCTGTTTCCACATGGGAGGGAATCTAAAAAATCTCCTCTCAGCCGCGTTCTCTCTGAGGAGCTCACTCCCAACTCCTTCAATCTCGCTCCATCACTGAAGTTTCTCATCCCTGGAACTGTTCTTGTAACTTGTCTCTGCACCCTCTCCAATGAATTCACATCTTCCCTGTAATGTGGGGCCTACACCTGGACACACTCCTCCAGCTGAGGTCGAACAGGGGGCTTGCACAAGTTCACTATCACCTCCTCGCTCGTGTACTCTATGTCCCTATTAATAAAGCCGAGGACACTGCCTGCTGTATTAACCACACACTCCCCCCTGTCCTGCCTCCTGCACATATACGCCCAGCTCCCTCTGCTCCTGTACCCTCTTTCAGAGTTTCTAACTGTTTCAAGGGATGTTGGTGTCACTGGTTGGACCAGCAGGTATTGCCTGTCCCTGATTGCCTTGAACTGAGGGCTGGTTTGCCCATTTCAGGGAGCAGTTAAGAGTTGGTCACATTGCTGTGGGTCTTGAAGTCTCATGTAAAGACCAGGTAAATCTGAAATTCCTTCCCGAAAGGACATTAGTGACCCAGGTGGTTTTACCATAGTCACCAATAGTTTCACAGTCACTATCACTGAGTCTCGCTCCAATCCCTGATTTTATTCATGAACGTTCTTTGCTGGGGGAGGACGTCCCAGGTCATTAAGCTGTCTCTGGATTGTGAGTGCACTGACACTCCTTTCATTACAGCTGCAACTCTCCCGAATTGTATCGTTTATGTTACACAGACTCGCACATCCTTTCCACAAATTGAATCTTTTCCTGACAGCAGTTTCTCACTGACCTGGAGATTCTCACTGACCTCCCAGGGCACAAGCGATCCTTGCTGTCAATGGAGTTTGAGATTAGGAGTTGGAAACATGTTCCTGTGCCCCAGAGCAGGGCTGGGAGGAGAGCCGGAGCTCTGTCTGATATCGAGGTGGTGCTGAAAGGCCTGGCTGTCAGATATACAAAGAGCATAAACTCAGAGGGTCATAAATAAAACAAGGCTGTTGGTGAGCCAAGGTTCTGTGGAAAGTTTTTGATCCATTTTCTCTGGCTGACTGCTGGATGGCACCTTCCCCACTGACTGAGGGACTGAACTATCTGTGATTGACATCCCCAGCTAGGAAAATACACTGAGTCTGTTTGTCGGGGGTTTGGACGAGGCTGAGCTGATTGGATGGTGGTGTGAGAGGCTGCTGCTGGTCCCAAAGGAGAAACCCAGGGCACAGGCTCACTGAGTGAGGGAAGCCTGGACCAGCTCAGATCAGCACACTACCCCCTTGTGTCATGTCCCAGCCTGGATCCAGAGACAGGGGGAGACTGGGGGAAGGTGGGACTGGGGGAGACTGGGGGAAGGTGGAACTGGGGGAGTCTGGGGGAAAGGGGGACTGGGGGAGTCTGGGGGAAGGTGGGACTGGGGGAGTCTGGGGGAAGGTGGAACTGGGGGAGTCTGGGGGAAAGTGGGACTGGGGGAGTCTGGGGGAAGGTGGGACTGGGGGAAGGTGGGACTGGGGGAGACTGGGGGAAGGTGGACTGGGGGGGGACTGGGGGAAGGTGGGACTGGGGGAGACTGGGGGAAGGCGGACTGGGGGGGACTGGGGGAAGGTGGGACTGGGGGAGACTGGGGGAAGGTGGGACTGGGGGAGACTGGGGGAAGGTGGGACTGGGGGAGACTGGGGGAAGGTAGGACTGGGGGAGACTGGGCGAAGGTGGGACTGGGGGAGACTGGGGGAAGGTAGGACTGGGGGAGACTGGGGGAAGGTAGGACTAGGGGAGACTGGGGGAAGGTGGAACTGGGGGAGTCTGGGGGAAAGTGGGACTGGGGGAGTCTGGGGGAAGGTGGGACTGGGGGAAGGTGGGACTGGGGGAGACTGGGGGAAGGTGGGACTGGGGGAGTCTGGGGGAAGGTGGGACTGGGGGAAGGTGGGACTGGGGGAGACTGGGGGGACCGGGGGAGACTGGGGGAAGGTGGGACTGGGGGAGACTGGGGGAAGGTGGGACCGGGGGAGACTGGGGGAAGGTGGGACTGGGGGAAGGTGGGACTGGAATTAAAGTTGGCAATGACTATTACCAATAAGAGACATTCAGTGGTATTATCACTAAATCCCTCACTATCAACATCCTGGGGCTTATCATTGACCAGAAACTCAACTGGACGCGCCATATAAACATAGTGGCTGGTCAGAGGCTGGGAACCCTGCAGCAAGTAACTCACCTCCTGACTCTCCAAAGCCTGTCCACCATCTACAAGGCACAAGTCAGGAATGTGATGGAATACTCCCCACTTGCCCCTGGGTGGGGGCAGCTCCAACAACACTCACGAAGCTTGACACCATCCAGGACAAAACAGCCGCTTGATTGGCACCACATCCACACACACCCACCCCCTCCACCATCAATGCTCAGTAGCAGCAGTGTGTACCATCTACAAGATTCACTGCAGAAACTCACCAAAAATCCTCAGGCAGCTCCTTCCAAACCCACAAACACTTCCATCTAGAAGGACAGGGGCAGCAGGTACATGGGAACACCACCCCCTGCAGGTTCCCCTCCAAACCACTCCCCATCACGACTTGGAAATATATCGCCGTTCCCTCGCTGTCACTGGGTCAGAATCCTGGGATTCCCTCCCTAAGGGCATTGTGGGTCAACCCACAGCTCAAGAAGGCAGCTCACCCCCACCTTCCCGAGGGGCAACTAGGGACAGACAATAAGTGCTGGGCCCAGACAGTGGCCCCCATGTCCCACAAATGAATTTAAAGGGAAAGTGGGTCTGGGGGACATGGGGAATGAGCAGGACTGGGGAAAGTGTGGAGCTGGTGGGTTTGGATTTTGGAGTGGGAGCTGTGTTTGTAATCAGTCAGTGCTGTTGACTGTGTTACTGAGTCAGCGCTCAGGACTTTGATGTGTTCCAGAATCTAACTACAGGCGACAGTACCCTGTAAATAAAAATAAATTATTGACGAAGATGAGCTTTGGGACCGGAGCACGTGTCAGGGACAATCGACTCAGTCTTTGTGATGATTTTCTCTGTGTCCCATTTGATCAATAATTGTTTGAATTTTATAAATAACTCCAAACCATCTGCTGCATATTGACCTGAGTTTCAGATCAAATCCAGTTAACGGCAGCATCCTGAGGGTTTCCTTTGAAATTGTTGCTGTGATCTGATGGAATGATCCTGTAAATCACTGACACATCGTGTTGCAGCAGGAACTCTCTCTGGCCTGATCGAATAGACTGTACCAAGCAACAGAGCAGTTTAGCCAAAGAGATGCCAAGGTCCTGCATTAACCACATCTGTATTCTTGCAGTCAGTCCGTGTCCACACCCCCACACCCACCACCCTCACACCCTCACACCCCACACCCCCACACCCACCAGCCCACACCCTCACACCCCACACCCCCACACCCACCACCCTCACACCCTCACACCCCACACCCCCACACCCACCAGCCCACACCCTCACACCCCACACCCCCACACCCACCAGCCCACACCCCACACCCACCACCCCACACCCTCACACCCCACAGCCCCACACCCACCAGCCCACACCCCCACACCCCCACACCCACCACCCCACACCCCACCACACCCATCACCTCATACCCTCACACCCCACACCTCCACACCCCCACACCCCCACACCCTCACACCCCACACCCCACACCCCACACCCCCATCACCCCACACCCCCACACCCCCACACCCCACCACCCCACACCACCACACCCCACCACCCCACACCACCACACCCACCACCTCACACCCCCACACCCCAACACCCCCACACCCTCACACCCCAATACACAGTCTCCCAGTATTGTCCTTGATCGGACGTACCCTCGTTCTCGTCATTCTCATGTTTCTCACATACGCATAAAAAGCCTTGGGGTTATCCTTGATCCTACCCACCAAAGAGCTTTCATGCCCTCTCTTAGCTCGGAACATCTTTTTGCACATTCTCCCCGCGTCTGCATAGGTTTCCTCCGGGTGCTCCGGTTTCCTCCCACAGTCCAAAGGTGTGCAGGTCAGGTGAATTGGCCATGCTAAATTGCCCATCGTGTTAGGTGAGGGGGTAAGTGTAGGAGAATGGGTCTAGGTGGATCGTGCTTCGGCAGGTCGGTGTGGACTGGTTGGGCCGAAGGGCCTGTTTCCACACTGTAGGGAATCTAATCTAATCTAATCTAGACATTCCACACATTCCTTTCCTTCCAATCCACTACCAACCTGATTTTCCCAGTCTGCCTGTGTATTGACATCCCCCATGATCACTGTAACTCTGCCTTTCCTCCACATCTTTTCTATATCCTGGTGTATCTTGTGCCCCAGCTCCCAACTGCTATTTGGAGGCCTGTACATAACATCAACTGTGGTTCTAACCACTCAAATTCTATACCATCTGACCCTGCTTCATTTCTTGCTATTGATTGAATTTTATTTCTGACTAATAAAGCAACCCCACCCCCTCTGCGCACCTGCTTATCTTTTCCTGATCCCCGTGTAGCCATGTCTCCGTGAAACCCACTGCATCATACCTGCTCATTTCAATCTACGCCACAAGCTCATTTACCTTATTCCTTACACTGCGTGCATTCAGATGTAGCACCTTCAGCCCTGTATTAATCTTCTCCTTCTCATTATCATTTGTTTGTCCAGTATTTTTGAAGTTTGAATGCTAATCCTTTCCATACGCTCTGCCCTATTGTATCTGTGCTGGAGATTTTAATAACTTCTCCTGAGAACTCTATTCTTATCTCCTCCTTTAATTTGGGTTTCCTAATTTCCCCTAGAAAAGAGCCTCCCTTTCCCATTTAGTATAAATCTCTGTCTACAGTCCTAGTTAAGCGATTTGCTAGGACTCTAGTCCAGCATGGTTCAGATGAAGACCATCCCATCAGAACAGGTCCCTTCTTCCCAGGAACTGGTGCCAATGTCCCATGAATTAAAATTCACACAACACCAGGTTATAGTGCAAAAGGTTTGTTTGGAAGAAATAGCTTTCAAAGCACTTCTCCTTCATCAGGTGGTTCATGTTGTGTAACTTTTAACTTTGTCCACCCCAGTCCTACGCTGGCAACTCCAAGCCATGAATTCAAACCATTTCTCCCGCACCAATCTTTCAGCCACACATTTACTTGCTTAATCTTACTGACCCTGCGCCGATCAGCTTGTGGCTCAGCCTATTCAGTCTCAGCCTATAGCTCAAACTCTCCAACCCTGGCAACATCCTTGCAAATAGTGTCTGAACTCTTTCAAAGTTTCACAACATCTTTCCGATAGGATGGAGACCAGAATTGCATGCAATATTCCAAAAGTGGCCTAACCAATGTCCTGTACAGCCACATGACCTCCCAACTCCTACACTCAATACTCTGACCAATAAAGGAAAGCATACCAAACACCTTCCTCATTATCCTATCTACCTGCGACTCCACTTTCAAGGAGCTATGAACCTGCACTCCAAGATCTTTGTTCAGCAACACTCCCTAGGACCTTACCATGAAGTGTATATGTTCTGCTAAGATTTGCTTTCCCAAAATGCAGCACCTCGCATTTATCTGAATTAAACTCCATCTGCCACTCCTCAGCCCATTGGCCCATCTGGTCCAGATCTGTTGTACTCTGAGGTAAACTTCTTCGCTGTCCACTACACCTCCAATTTTGGTGTCATCTGCAAACTTACTAACTGTACTTGCGATGTTCACATCCAAATTATTTATATAAATGATGAAAATTAGTGGACCCAGCACCGATCCTTGTGGCACTCCACTGGTCACAGGCCTCCAGTCTGAAAAACAACCCTCCACCACCACCCTCTGTCTTCTACCTTCAAGCCAGTTCTGTATCCAAATGGCTAGTTCTCCCTGTATTCCATGAGATCTAACCTTGCTAACCATGAGGAACCTTGTCAGACATATACATCACATATACCGTTGTACTGTCATCAATCTTCTTTGTTACTTCTTCAAAAAAAAAGAGGGAAATGGATCTGGGTGGGTTACTCTTCAGAGGATCGGTCTGTACTTGTTGGGCCAAAGGGCCTGTTTCCACACTGTAGGGAATCTAAAAAAAAAACCCCACACCCCACCACCCTCACACCCTCACACCCTACACCCCACACCCCCACCCCCACACCCCCCACACCCACCACCTCACATCCCCACACCCCCACACCCACCACCCCACACCACCACACCCACCACCTCACACCCCCACACCCCCACACCCCCACACCCACCACCCCACACCACCACACCCACCACCTCACACCCCCACACCCCCACACCCCACCACCTCAAACCCCCACAACCCCACACCCCCACACCCACCACCCCACACCACCACACCCACCACCTCACACCCCACACCCCCACACCCCACACCCACCACCACACCCATCACCTCACACCCCCACACTCCCACACCCCCACACCCACCACCCCACACCACCACACCCACCACCTCACACCCCCCACACCCCCACACCCACCACCCCACACCACCACACCCACCAACTCACACCCCACACCATCACACCCCCACACCCTCACACCCCACACCCCCACACCACCACACCCACCACCCCACACCCTCACACCCCACACTGCCACACCCCCACACCCACCACCCCCCACCCTCACACCCCACACCACCACACCCACCACCTCACACCCCCACACCCCCACACCCACCACCCCACACCACCACACCCATCACCCCACACCCTCACACCCCACACTGCCACACCCCCACACCCACCACCCCCCACCCTCACACTCCACACCACCACACCCACCACCTCACACCCCAACACCCCCACACCCACCACCCCACACCACCACACCCACCACCTCACACCCCCACACCCCCACACCCACCACCCCACACCATCACACCCCACACTTCCACACCCCCACACCCACCACCCCACACCATCACACCCCACACCCACCAACCAACACCACCACACCCACCAACTCACACCCCACACCCCACCACCCCACACTATCACACCCTCACACCCAACACCCCCACACCACCACACCCACCACCCCACACCCTCACACCCCACACTTTCACACCCCCACACCCACCACCCCACACCCACACACACCACACCCCCACACCACCACACCCACCATCTCACACCCCCACACCCCACACCACCACACCCACCACCTCACACCCCCACACCCCCACACCCACCACCCCACACCATCACACCCCACACTTCCACACCCCACACCCACCACCCCACACCCTCACACCCCACACCCACCAACCAACACCACCACACCCACCAACTCACACCCCACACCCCACCACCCCACACTATCACACCCTCACACCCAACACCCCCACACCACCACACCCACCACCCCACACCCTCACACCCCACACTTTCACACCCCACACCCACCACCCCACACCCACACACACCACACCCCCACACCACCACACCCACCATCTCACACCCCCACACCCCACACCACCACACCCACCACCTCACACCCCCCACACCACCACACCCACCACCCCACACCCTCATACCCCACATCCCCACACCACCACACCCACCACCCCACACCCTCACACCCCACACCCCCACACCCACCACCCCACACCCTCACACCCCCACACCCACCACCCCACACCACCACACCCATCACCCCACACCCTCACACCCCACACTGCCACACCCCCACACCCACCACCCCCCACCCTCACACTCCACACCACCACACCCACCACCTCACACCCCAACACCCCCACACCCACCACCCCACACCACCACACCCACCACCTCACACCCCCACACCCCCACACCCACCACCCCACACCATCACACCCCACACTTCCACACCCCCACACCCACCACCCCACACCATCACACCCCACACCCACCAACCAACACCACCACACCCACCAACTCACACCCCACACCCCACCACCCCACACTATCACACCCTCACACCCAACACCCCCACACCACCACACCCACCACCCCACACCCTCACACCCCACACTTTCACACCCCCACACCCACCACCCCACACCCACACACACCACACCCCCACACCACCACACCCACCATCTCACACCCCCACACCCCACACCACCACACCCACCACCTCACACCCCACCCCACACCCCCACACACCCCACACCATCACACCCCACACTTCCACACCCCCACACCCACCACCCACCAACCAACACCACCACACCCACCAACTCACACCCCACACCCCACCACCCCACACTATCACACCCTCACACCCAACACCCCCACACCACCACACCCACCACCCCACACCCTCACACCCCACACTTTCACACCCCCACACCCACCACCCCACACCCACACACACCACACCCCCACACCACCACACCCACCATCTCACACCCCCACACCCCACACCACCACACCCACCACCTCACACCCCCACACCACCACACCCACCACCCCACACCCTCATACCCCACATCCCCACACCACCACACCCACCACCCCACACCCTCACACCCCACACCCCCACACCCACCACCCCACACCCTCACACCCCACACCCACCACCCACCACCCTCACACCCCACACCCCACCACCCACACCCCTACACCCCCACACCCACCACACCCCACACCCCCACACCCACCACCCCACACCCCCACATCCCCACATTCCCACATCCCACCACCCCACACTCCAACACCCACCACCCCACACCCTCACACCCCACCACCCCACACCACACCACAGCACCATCCCACACCCCCAACCCCCCACACCCCCACACCTCACAACCCCACACCCCCACCACCCCACACCCCACACCCCAACCCCACCCCACCACCCCACATCCCACCACCCCACACCCCCACACCCCCACACCCCCACACCCCACACCCCCTCATCCCACACCCCACACCCCCACACCCCACCTCCCCACACCCCACACCCCACTTCCCACACCCCCACCACTCCACACCCCAAAACCCCACCACCCCACCACCCCCACACCCCACACCCCACACCTCACCACTCCACACCCCACCACCCCACACCCCACATCCTACACCCCACATCCCCCACCCCACACCCTAAAACCC